>NC_133160.1:134951801-135254832 GCF_040802235.1 Manis javanica
AATATCATATATCACATATATCTGATATTACCATATAAAAAGTCAAGTGTAGGGTAGATTCTTGAGGCTGGATGTGAGTCCAGCACCTCTTCTGTGATTCTTCTACCTCAGCTTGACCTCAGGCTGGCTTCCGCCATTTTGACCAAAGATGGCTGCCAAGAACACGTGGGTCACTTCCTGTGCCGATGTGACCAAGAACATCACCCTCACCTCTGGAACATCAGATTGGCCAACTTTGAGCAGGGTCCCAGCTAGCATTCAGGAGTCTTTGTGTGGATTAGAAAAGACACCATCTAAACAGCTCAATTGCAAAAAGAAGTACCCCTTGGGGAGAACCAGTGAGGAAAAGATACTGTTTCCTCCAGGGACAGGCAGCCCCTATCCCAGGCTAGGAAGCACAGCCTGGCCAGCAGGGTTTGGGCAGGAACTACCTTACAGACCATAGGCCATGACTCTGATCTTGGATCACATGTTTACCCTTGGACTAGTAACTGTACTCAGAAAAAATTAATTGTGGTCAGAAAAGTGCCATGTCCTGCTTGAACTAATCAGTATCTTCCTCTGTAGCTGTGGGGGCCTGAACAAAATCAGGTTCCCTTAAAACAGGAGGAAGAAAGAAAATGGATGCTAGGTGGGCAATCAGTGAGTTTCACTATGAACTTTAAAAAGCCAAGAGAAAATTAGTATATGACCTAGAGAGTCATTTAATAGTAGAGATTTAAAAAAAATAAACATTATCTGTATATGTGTTCAGGGCTTGTTTTACCCTGTGCAGACTTCATTCTGCTCATTCCCATGTTCTGTCTGCTATGCCATTTCAGCTTTTTACCCTGTTCTCTGGTCTCCGGTATTTCTGCTGCTATGGGTACCACTTTCTCAATCCTATTTTTGGAACTCAAGAATCCAGTCACTTGGAGATAGCAGTTCTGTTTAAATGCTTGTTGTATGTATGGATTGACATCCATGAAATGAGATTTTATCAGTTCTGTTATTCTGTTCTGATACCTGTTTGGAGGCCTCAGTAACCACATCTTTTCTTCCTTCCATGCTCCTGCTGGCTGCTGATAATGTGCATGCTCGTGATGATCACATTTGTTTCTACAATGTTTCTGTCCTCTCGATCTTGTTCCCTGTGCCAGCACTTTGCCAAGCCAATGAACTAGAATGTGCAAACCATGAGTGTGTGTCACGTGACCGGTGGTGTGATGGTAAAGCTGACTGCCTAGACAGTTCAGATGAATGGGACTGTGGTAAGCTGCTTGTTCCCGCCATCTGCTCTACCCTCTAATGCCTATTGCCCTTTTAAGCTAAATCAATCCTAAATGAATCCACAGATTTTTACTAACCAATTTCATCTATTTTGTTTTACAGTTATAAAAACTGACCATGGTGATTCACCATTTTCCTCAAAGTTACTTCTCTATTTGAAATGTCTGTATTAGATGTAAACACATTTGGTTCCAATTTGTGACCATGTAACTGCTAGAATCTAATTTTCAAACTCTTTATTATCATCCAGCTTTGACAGTCATCAATATTCTGTCATTCTTGGGTCATTGACACCACCTAGAATAGGATATTAAAGTGGCCATTCCATCTTCCTTATACTCTTGCTCCAGATGGAGATGGGACTTCCCTTTATTCTCTTAAATGGACAAGACTGTAAAGCATCTCCCACTAGTACCTGCAGTGCTGCAGTCTGTAACTTGCAGTTTGTAATCATCCACTTGGTTCTTATTTCAGTCCTTTGCATCATCTGGCCAAAAAACTTGTGATTATCCTGTGTGTTGTGATTAATTGCACAGTGGTTCACAAATGATCTGTGGTTTAATAAGTACAGAGGATATTCTTTTATAAAATAGGAATTAATATACAAATTAATCCTAAATCCACATCACTTTCACTTGTATTCTCATACGCTCTCTTGAAAGGAAATGATATGAAGTTAAAATTAGCTCCTTAAAATAATGCAAACCATCAGGTGCATCCATGGGAATGGACCCTGCCTCTGGCCATCTTACAACTTAAAAGGAAAAGTGAATAACTTCCTGTCTCTTTCACTACAGCCCATGGTTCTTTGAGGGCAGGGAACATTTCCAATTCATTTTTTCCTCAACCACCCTGAGAACAATGATTGGCACAGGGTGCTCAACAAATGGTTCCTAGTTAAAATAAATAAAAATGAATGTATGCAAATGAAGCAAAGGCATGTCAAGTTATCATTTGGTTTCATGAAAAGATATGTTTTTAATTAGATTGCCCCCTCTTTTTTTTCTCAGTGATCCTCTCTAAAAATGGGAACTCATCTTCCTTCCTGACTGCTCACAGATCTGCCATAGAATACCTCGTGTGTGCGGATGGCTGGCAGGAGGCATTGAGTCAGCTGGCCTGCAAACAGATGGGTTTAGGGTAAGGTCAGTAGTTTGTAGCACTGGTGAATTTTTCAGAGGGCTGCATGGAACTTGGCAATAGTATCTTCCTTATGAATGTAGAGTGGGTCAGAGTCCTCAAACAGAGCCCCCCAGAGCAAGGGGAATGAAGCAGGTGAGAGGACCGCATTTAATTACAGGCACCTGCTCTGAGGAGGATGGGTTGAAAACCTACACTGATGAAACCTCTGCAAGTGAAAGAATTGTATTTTAAGTACTTCTGAAATGAAACACTTTCCTTATTTATAAAAGTGTTAAGATGTTTTCCTCCAAGGAGACTGGATGGGAAAATCTTGTGATTTCCCCCTAAGACATTATTGCAAATTCCTTTTTAAGCAATCCATATTTTTAATAAGTTGAGAAATAGAGCTTGAAATTGCTTATATTTCAGTTTACCGTAAGTAATGCAGGGACATATATATCAGAAAATAGTTCACCATTTTTGCTTCGCAGTAGAATGAAAAAACATGCTTTCACTCTAGATTTACTACAAACACAATGAAATCGATAGTTTGAAGTTGGATACTTGCTATTTTGTGGGGTTTTATTTTTCAGTTCTATTTGGATAGAAAGTAATAATTGAAGTTTTACTATATATATATGTCAAGTGTGTGTGTGTACACTTTTTTTAACCACTGATGCATATGAGATTTGGGGGGAAATATAGAAATGATAGGAATAAAAGACAAAGGAGTTTAAAATTCTAGACTAAAAAATTCAGTAAATGTCATTTCCAGGATTCCACTGAGCAAATGTGAGAGTTTACAGCAGTGAGCCATCCAATTATGAGGCAGCAACTAGCAGCCCAGTTTTGTTGCCCCAGTTTGAAGAATTAGGTACATGCCAGCATCTTCAGCCTGTTTTCCCATGGAAAGTCTCACATCTTTGGAAAATTCAGTAACTGATACTAATCTATATTGAAAGAACTTTACACTTTGCCAGAGTGGAAAAATTTCATTTGCCAAGATCCATTAAGTAGTACTTCATTTTCAGAACCTCCTTATTGTGTCTAAATGAAATGGGATATGATTACGATCAGAAATAAATGAAAAGCCTTTTGAATGTGCTCTATTTTCCTCTCATCACAACAGAAGGTTATTGCTTAATATGAACACTTGATTACATACGATAGATGACTCCACTGAGAGTTATCAGGGAAAGTCAGAACTACAAAGATTGTATAACCAGAAAAATTCTTTTGACAGGCCACTCTGTTCAGTTGCAAATACAAGATATGTTGTTTTAAATATTGTACTTTATATTTCTTTTAATTTTTTGCAATACTGGATTTAAAATTTTTTTATTGTGGTAAAATACACATAACAAAACTCACTATGTTAACCATTTGGAAATGTACAATTCAGAGATATTCCGTGTATTCACAATGTTATGGAACCATCTCCATTATCTGGCTCCTTTCTCTTAGCATAATGTCATCATACAACCTTGTATCAATACTTCATTCTTATTTATGGCTGAATAATATTCCATTGCAAGGATATACATTTTAAAATCCATTCATCCATTGATGAACATATTGGTGGTTTCCACCTTTGGCTATTTTGTGCATATTGGATTTTTTTAAAATCTCTTTATTCCATTTGCTCCATTTCCTTAAAATAGTGGGAAAATGTCTTTTCAATATTTTAGATATTTTAAATCTAAATTTAAATTTAAAGTCTAAGTAGACAACAAAATCTAAATAAAGCAGTATGGCTGGAAACCATAACCATGATTTGTATGGGTAAGTGCAACAGTAAGCCTTTCAAGGAAATGAGTAGGAAATGGAATAATCTCAGTATTTTGTACTTTCTGATTGCCTTCAAGTTTACTGTTCAGTTTACTTTGGTGGCTCATGTATTTACAAAAATCTGTTGTGCTAGGCTGGGGCAGGAATGAAGAATAAGGGCAAGATGTGGCCAAGTTCGTTCCTTGGGAATGGTCTGGTTAGGAAGCTGCTTGTTACCACTGTCCCTGGAGACCAGCTGCTGTGATTCCACGATTCTGCCCGGTGCCTCAAACTCTAAGTAACCTGCACCTTTGAGGCTTTCTTCCAGATTCAAAGTCCCTAATAGGAGTGTCTATCTGGCCATGATCAGTCACTGACCTGTACTCCAGGGGCCAGAGGGAGGGGAGGGGAACAGCTGTCCTTTAGCTTCTGGAGAGGAGTATCCATCACCCTGGCCTGCTTTGCACCTTCCAACATACTCTGCATCAGAAACTTGAAGTTTAAACAATGACCCCAACTGACTCTATTCAGTATCTTCCTCCCATTGTTTTTTGAGTATCTGCTTATGGGCCTTGTACTGGAGTAGGCTTTGTGTGGAGGATGCAAAGGTCAATAACATCATCAAAGAACTTATAGTGGGGAAGACATGAGTAAATAACCAAGACCATAAAGTTAGAAAAAAAATTTCAAACTTTTTGTCATCTGAAAGTGGTTCATATATAGCATAGCACATGGCATTCTTATTAAAATTATATAAGAAAAATATTCAAGCCTAATCTTATCTTGATGCTATACTATAAATTAATTAGTCATTCATTTACTCATTCAATAAACATTTATAGAGAAAAACATTGTAGGGTAGTGTCCAAAATGAATGTACCCTAATTCCAAATAGATTATTCATCTACTTGAAGGGATACATTTTGGAGCCAGTTCATCAAAAATGCAGGTCTACACCAAACTGCATGTTTTGCAGGCTTTCATGTTAGAGGCAATTGATTACAAACACCTGCACTTAAGAGTTTTTCGGACCCAAATTACACCTTCCATGTCTAACAACACAAATGCTAGGCTCTCAACTAAATGCTTCTCCAAATGAGAAGATTCAGAGTTCTTTGCTGAATATGAAAAGCTCTGTCCTCCCATCTGCAGGTGTCCTACAGTTCACCCCAGCTGGTATGTGTGATGACTGTTTGATTAGACAAGGGTGTGTAAATCAAACTCCTTAGTTCTCATGACAGAATATAGACTTCGCTATGTGCCTGTCCAGTCTCAAAATTTATGGGCATTTAATCAACAATACAAATCAGAATTTAGCATTAAGTATGCCCTCTGCTACTGAACAAATGCTCAGTTGAGACATCTGGTGTTTGAGGAAGTTGGTCTAAGGGAATGTATATGACTCTGTGTCTCTTGGCTTCACAAACTTTATTTCTGTGTAAAGCTAGATCATCTGGAAATAGGCTGTACTATTTTTGCAAACATTCCCTTATGGAGTTAGTTGCAATTTGATTTTATGCCCTAAGAATGTTGCTGTGTATTGGGCAAAACCACATAGACAGGATCTATTATACTACCTAAGATTCCCTGATATAAATTTAGATGTACATTGTAATTTTTTCCTAAAGTGTACTCCCAGAATGAGGTTTCTAACTTCAGATTTCATATGTTATGTAAGAATTACTTAATCCAGGATGGTTTCCTTATTCATTGGCTTCCATGAAGCTCAAAGACAGATTCAGTCCTCTGTAGGAATAAATCTAGTCCAGGTTGCCTGTCCTGTACATATAAACCATGTTAAAGAAGCTCAAAACTCTGCAGTCATTTAAAAAAAATATTTAAAAAATAAATTATTAAATTAAAATGATCAAAATAATTTTAAATTAGTTATTTACAATTATTACCTAATTTATATACCATAAAATCTACTCTTTAAAAAGCTACAATTGAGTTGTTTTTAGTATATTCACAAAGTTGTGCAGTCATCACCACTGAATTTCAGAACATTTCATCACTTAGAAAAGAAACTCTATGGCCAATTGCAGTCACTCCCCATTTCTCCTTCCCCAACCCCCTGACAAACACTAATTTACTTTTTACCTCTATGGATTTGCCTGTTGTGCATATTTCACACAAATAGAATCATACAGTATATACCTTCTTTGTCTGGCTTATTTCTAGCATAATGTTTTCAAGGTTCACCCATGTTGTAGTATGGATCAGTACTTCATTCCTGTTAATGACTAAATAATACCCCATTGTGGAGATATAACCACATTTTGATTATCCATTCATGAATTGGGTTGTTTCCACATTTTTGACTCTTAGAAAAATACTGCTATGAACATTCATGTATAAGTTTTTGTGTGAACATATGTTTTAAATTCTCTTGAGGATATACTTAGAGTAGAATTACTGGGCCAAATGGTAACTCTGTGTTTAATTTTTTGGAGAACTGACAAGTTGTTTCCAAAGGAGCTGCATCATTTTATACTCCTACCAGCAATGCATGAGAGTTCCAGTATCTCCATGTCCTCACACTTGTTATTGCTCTTTTTTTTATAGCCATTACCTGATTAAAAGAGATCACTTCGTGGTTGTATTGAGAATAGGCTTTAGGCAGACCAGGGTAGTAGCAGGAAGACTAGTTAGGAGGTCATTGAAGTTATCCAAGTGAGAGATTTGGGTGACTCACATCAATATGGTATCAGAGAACAAGGTGATAAATGATTTGATTCTGAATATATTTTAAAAGTAGAGCCAACAGGACTTCCTAACAGACTGGATACTAATTGAGGATTGAGAAGAGTCAACAAAAAAGAATCAAGAGTGACTTAAAGGTTTTGGTTAGAGCAGCTGGAAATGGCAATGCAGTAAAGTGAGATGGAGAAGACCAGATGGAGAAAGTCTGGGGAGAAAGATCAGTCTGTTTTGGACATGCTAAGTTTGGGATGTCTGTTAGACATCCATATGTGCACGTTTATAAAGCTCAAGTCTGGAGTTTAATGGAGAGGTCTGGGCTAGAGATATATATATGTGGGAGTTAGCTGAATACAAATGATATATAGATTGGTTTAACTGGTTTAACAAAACCAAAAGAGTGAGGATAGAGAAGATAAGACCAAGGGCTGAGCGCTAACAGTAAGAGATGGGCAAGAGAAGTAGCCACCAAAAGAGATTAGAAAGAACCACTGGTGATGTAGGAGTACGCGATATCCTGGAAACCAAGGGGAGAAAGTGTATGGAGGAAGAGGTGATGGTCGTTGTATCCAATGCTGCTGAGAAGTCAAGCAAAATGAGAATTGAAAACTGACTGTTGGTTTCAGTAATGAGCATGTCATTGACACAAACAGTTTCAGTGGAGTGAGGGGGCAAAGTCTAGGAGACAGTGAGAAGAGAGAGAAAACAGTAAGTGTAAAACTTTTTTGAGCGATGTTGTTGCAGAAAGGAGCAAAAATTGTGGGAGTGGCTGGTGGGGTCATAGCGCTGGGGATGCTGGCTCCATATTCCTGGAAGCACTCACTGTCCTGTGGATGAATTACTAATAGAGCCCAATTGCCATAGTATGAACCACTTGTTCAGTTGCTATAGACTGTGTTCCCCAAAATTCATATGTTAAATCTCAACCCCCACTTGATGCTCTTAGGAGGTGGGGCTTTGGGAGGTGATTAAGTCATGAGAATGGAGCCTTTATGATAAAATCACTGCCTTATGAAAGAAAGCCCAGAGACTTCACTCACCCCTTCTGCTGTGTGATGACACAGCGAGAAGATGGCCTTATACAAACAAGGAAGCAGGCCCTTACCAGACTGCAAATCTGCAAGTACCTCGATCTTGGACTTCCCAGCCTCCAGACTGTGGGAAATAAATTTCCATTGTTTATGAGCCACTGAGTCTATAGTTATAGAAGCCTGAATAGACTACAGCAGAAGTAAATCATTTTCTGTCAAAAGTCTTTATTCATCTCTTGCATTTTTTTTAACCAAATAAGCTTGGACTGTTTCCTCCACTGGTGGGCCCACATAAACTAGTTCATCATTCTTCAACTTCATATCCCTTTATATGCACCTGCTCTTTCCAGACCCATGTGTCCTTTATCTGCGTTTCATGGACACATTCCTTCCTGCTTCTGCCTCTGTATCCACAGATGCCTTATTTTCTACATTTCCTACCAAATCGTTCAGAGCTTCACTCCAGCCCATAATGTCTATGAAGGCTTTCTCATTTCCTTGATCTCATTACAGCCTGTACTTCCTGTGGTACTTAAAAGATTGGTAGTACACAATTTCCCTCTTAATTCTACAATGCTATATTACATGTGGGGTTTTTTAATTCTTTTTTTTTATTTCTCAGGATAGTTTATACAAATAGCAAAAGCTAACGTTAGTTGTGTGCTAGGCTGTTCCAAGTACTTGATATACATAATCTCAGTTTATTCACATTTTAATCCTATAAGATAAGCAGTATTGTTGTTTCTACTTTTATATATGAGTAAACTGAGGCTTAGAGAGGTCAAGGAGCTTGCATAGGTCACAGAAATATACAGAGCCAGGACGTACATCCAAGCAAGGGCAGGGGGCCTTTTGGGTACTAAGGGTAAAATCCCTATAGCTCCCAGTTACTCAATAAACATGACCCGATTAACGTGGCCAACTAGCTTCTTAAACATAAAACCCTTTTAGTATTGCTATACATAAGATTTCTGTGGCAAGTTTTAATATCACCTTTCAATCTTAGCCTTGGAGGATTTTTAAGGAGATGGCAGTGAGAGGTGGGGGTGGGGAGAACTCATCATGCAGTGCATAGTCCAAGTGCTTTTCACTTTTTGAAAAGTCATGTACAGTAGTAAGTAGATGCTTGGCATATTCTAAGTGGAAGTGAGCTGAAGCAAGCCCATAATGTTATTTTCTTTCACACAGCAACTTCATACTTTTTCTGGCAGACGTGTAGCTTGGGCACAAGGAATTACTTCTACCCGTTTCCAAGAAGCTGCTGGTTAAATGACTGCCTGGGTGAGAAGAAAATCATAGAGCCTGATATGTGGGTGTAGTGTTTCTTGGGATGTGCTATTCTGGGGTAAAGAAGAAGAATTTTCCTGAAAAAATGCTACGTACTACATGAAAAGGAATTTTTTTTTAAGTTCTCCCATGAGACCACTGGGTATGACACTTTAATGAACAAAGCAAGGTAATCCTATCATTTGCCCTAAGAGCATTTCCATATGATCACAAATTCTCTGCCAAGAATTTGGATCTTTGTTAGCAAATTGAATCTCAAACTGTGTCAGTTGAGTTAATGAATAATTTATGAATTTAAGTGGAAATCTCTCAGTGGTGTAGAGAAAGCCACCATTATGAGCTGAAACGAAGCTATGCAGGATCCTGAATCAACCTGATTTTTTATATTCTCTTACATTCCATGTCGTGGTAAAATAAAAGCCCATCATTCAATAACAGATTCACATCCTGATTTATGAAACCAAAGATGGTTTCCAGGGATTCTCGAAAATTAAGTACTGTGAAGACTCAGCCTACAGCCAAAAATATCAGGGCTAATTGTGAGCAAGAAGATTTTGGAATGGGAATAATCAATCTCCATAAAGTCTTTGTGGGCATCAGATTTCCCAGTCATCAGAATGAATATAGCATTGCCATTGGACAGGGATATGAATTGTTCCTGGGAAAAAAAGAACATTATTTACAGCTTGAGCCATCCATCAGGAATTGACCAAAGGGGCCTGTGTTATTTCTGTTAAAAGTCCTTTAATGGCAGTGTACTCATTTTGGAACTATACCACGAGACTCATGGTGATGACTAACTTCAGGCCTAGTATCTTCATGTTGTTTTTGAAACTTAGTGCAATTTGGCTTGATTTTATCTCCAAATCAGGACTAATAGTAATGATATGGCAAACCCACTGGTACACAGAAAACCCACTGGTCTTTCCTTATTATTTATAGTTTAATCCAATTTCAAACTCTGGCCTGTGAGACACTGCCTCCTCTCTAACCCAATCTTCTGGCACTCTCCACTTGTCCACTAACTTTTAGCCATGTGGATCATATTACTGATGTTCAGACGCTGCCGGCTTATTCCCACCTCAGGGGCTTTGCCCTCACTGTGCCTTTTGCTTAGGATGCTGATCAGTAACCTTTATGTGATAACCTCCATCTCATTATTTGTGTCTTAGTTCATATATCAACTACTTAGGCCTTCCTTGACAACCCTTCCCAAAGCAGCTTTCACCCTCAGGAATTCACTCTCTATTTGCCTGTTTTGTCTTCCAAGCACTTACCAGTATCAGAAATTTTTTTTCACATTTGTAATCTGTTCCTCTTACTAAAATAATAGCTCCTTGAAGGCGGGACACCACCTAGTACAGCACTAATGTGTTGTTTCCATTTCCATTCCATCATATTAACCCTATAATCAACAGTTTTAACCCTTTCCCATCTGACTGTGTCATTTGTTTAAATTCTGGCAGGGTAATGTTTCTTATGAGGTCTAGCTCACTTTACATATCAGCTTGAACACTCACCCATTAACTCATTGTTTTGCTCATAAACATAAGTCTAATTTCTATTCAATTTTTTAACCTTCCTACATCCTCTAAAAACTAACAAAGGAAGATATAGAATCTGGACTTTGAGGCACAATAATCTTATGAACTAAAAAATTCCAATTAAAGTCATTTGCAGCAGATACTTATTTTGTTGTTCCCTACCTTCCTTCCTTCCTTTGGGACCTGCATCCCCTCCATTCAGAGACTCAGTTCACTTCCCATTCTATCCTTGAGATCCAAATGGGAGCTTCCATCTTTTTACATGACCCATTCTCCTTGGCCTCAGCGATTGGTTGAGAGATAGGTACCAACCCAAGCTGGACCAATCAAAGGACCTCCCTCCTGGGCTGTAGTGATTGGATTTGGGGATACTTAAAGTTCTTCAACAGGAGTTGTTTTGGTTGCATCTTTCCTTTTTGGCCACAAAGATGAATGGATCTGAGTTTAGAGATAAGGGCTGCCTATCTCCTAACTTGTGGAAAAGTCACTTTGTGACAATAAAACCAGCCTCCCATCTCCTTCTGCTTCCTCCTACAGAAGGAAGTGGAGATGAGAGCACACACACACACACACACACACACACACACACACACACACACACACACATTATATATGTATATATAAAATTTAAATCCCTGAACTTTGAATTACTTTATCTTGTAGCAGTCCTATTCTGTCTTAAAATTTTGATTTGAATAAAGTTGTGTTTCTATACTCTTATAATCCTCAAGAAGAGAAAGAAAGGGGAAGCTAACAAAATAAGGCTTCTGTTAGAAAAATAAATTCCAGTTTGGTTCAGTCTTTCTGAACTAGCAGAATAAAAAAATGGCATATTGTCATTGTAACTGATAATCTCTACTTTGACATTGATAAACTAAAGACAAACAGGAACCTCTTTCTTTGAATCTAAACTCAAGTTTCTGTCAATAAAATTTTGAGTCTATTTCTTAAAACTAAAAAAAAAGTTCTAAAAAGGTTTCCTCCAAGTTATCAAAAAAGAAATTGGATTTTTTTGAAGATAAACTAGCCAGAAGAAAACAGTTGGACTAGTGTTGATCCTGAAAGAAGTAGACACTGTTCAAAAATGTACTTGCAATTTGGCACCACTTACTCAGTTTGTTTTGTAAGACTGCATTTTATAAATGATCAAGTAACATTTCGATTTCAAATTTTTGTGACTGATTTTTTCAATTTTTGTAACTGATTTTTTATATTTTGTAACAAATATTTTGTAAGGGATTATTTCTAAAAATGAAATATTTATTTTTAATACTATATTTTTCTTAATGTTTTCTAGTTTATATTAGAATGATAATGTATGTTTACTAGTTATATTTTATAAATTTATATTCTACTTCATGTAATTTTACAATTTTATATTGGAAGTGGGTTAAATATTTAGTTTCATTTTTTATTTTATGAAATATGAACACTATAATTTAATTTAAATCTATAACTTAGCCCTCCTTTGCTTTAAGGTAATTTTTGTCACTTGCACCCATAGATCATTGCTTAATAGAATTATTATACTCTGTCTCTGAGGTAAACAATGAATAAAACATATATTTTCAGTTCAAATTGCAATAAAATTATTCAAATACTGAGTTCACTGGAAAAATAAACTCAGACTTTAGGCTGTCCAACAATTCTGTTGATGGGAGTGTTACTGTACAAAGAATAAACTGAGCTTATCTAGGCAGCAAATAATTCTATAGTAGTGTTCATTTGTGTTTTGTTTGTAAGTTATTATAAACTTTTCTGTCAGAACTTCCAGGTTGTCCTTCTCCTTCACAAAATAATTTAATTAGCTTTTAATATTAATATGTCTAGTATTTAGGCACCAAACAGAAATAATAATATGGCAGAGTTCAAGAAATTTTTTAAATCAAATACTAAATATTTAGTGGAAATGGTTCCACTAAATTGAAAATAATCTTTCTTGTCTACTACACAAAGCATCTATATTTCAAAACCAACTTTTAGTCCTGAGGTTGAATACTTAGATTATTTTTCCCCAGAAAAGACACAATGAAACAGATATCCTTCCACTAAAATGTGTAACATGCCTAGGTAATTTCTGCCCTGCTCTCTCTCTGTCAAAAGTAAATAAGCCCTTGATTTGGAGGTATTCGTGCTGACCTTCATTTTTAAAAAAAAGCAGCCCCAACACAATTATAACACAAACACGAAATACCTTATTACTAAGCACCAAGTGGCTTAAGAATGAGACAAGAAGGCCATATTGTCTGGAGATCTGAGTGTTCACCGAAGCTTGAAATACATAATTCCTTTCAGAATATCAAGATTTTCAGAATTCTTGGTAAATTCTATCTTCTTGTTTCAGGGGTGGGGATGGAAAGTACACATTTTTATGTGTGTTTTATGGCCATGCATTTCAGCAAATTTGGAAATCCTTTTGCTTCCCTGTATAGTACTGCCTTTAGACCCAGAGCAGACAGGCTTTGCCCTGAGTCCCATGATTTAAAGCAGTGGTTCTGAACCAGACTTGACTTTGCCCCTTAGGAGACATTGGAGAATGTCTGTAGACATTTCTGGTTGTCAGTCTGGGAGTGGTGAGATGCTACTAGCACCTAGTCAGGAGAGGCCAGGGATGATGTAAACGTCCTGCAGTGCGCAGGTCAGCCCCCCACAGCAAATCACTGTCTGCTGTAGGATGTCAGCAGTACCAAGGGTGAGCAGCCCTGATTCAGAGGGACCACTCTGGCCACCTCCTCCCCTCATCCCATGGCGCAAGGAGTCTGTCTCCTGAGGACTTGTGTTATGCCCACCTGGAGCCTGGCCCCTCCTCTGGAGCATTGTGTTTCAAGTGTGGCCCCGAACCAGCAGCCACAGCAGCGCATGGGATCTTGTAGAAAGGCAGTTTCTGGGACCTCTTCTCACACTTACTGAATCAGGAAATCTGGGGATGGGGCCAACAATCTTTGCTGTAACAAGTCCTTCAGGTGATTCTGATGAATGCTAAGTTTGAAAGCCACTGTTCCAAGAAGTCCAAGAATCCTATATTTGAACTGAAGGCTATGCTTGTGAAGATGGGTAGAATATATTTTTCTTAAATAGCTTGTTAACTTGATTTATAACAGCTAAATATGTGGACATGCAGTATGTGGGCCTCGATTTGTACTCTTGCTCTAGGCCCCACGAATGTTTGGGATGGGTCTATGTCTGTGTCTCAGTTTTCTCAGGCTGTCGAATGAGAACATTAGATTAGATTGTTGCTTGAATTTCTTTCTCTGTGTATGATTTCATGGCTGCTATAGAGACCTTTAGGCCTGACTGTATTCTCTGCCCAGGCTCTCTTAGAATACAGTGACTGTGATGCCTAGTGACTGGAAATGTTTTTTGCTTTTCTGCTACATAGTTGTTTCTATACATCTTAGGATGGGAATATTTTTGTCATTGTATAATTTTTACTTTCCATGATAAGTATTTACTTTTATAATTTAAAAAATAATTTAAAGGAAAAAAATCAGTAAAACCAAAATCACACAGATGCTCAGATTCTGTATGATGACAGAAATAGAACCATGTGGATTAGGTGATAACAGGCCATAGGATGACATTTCTAATGCTGAAAGGTTTATTTTTGTGCATGAGAAGCATGCTAGTGTTTAAGAATTTCATGGAAAACTAATTTTTATAATAACATTCCTGTCTTCTTAATGATGAATTTCTTAGATTTCTCACTTGATATAACTGAGGTTCAGGCTAAATTGCCTTTCATGTTGGAGGCTAGTGAACAAAATGGAAAAACATCCCTTGTGCAAGGCTGTGTGCAGCCCTTTTCTGGGGTGACTGAGGGGCCTTGTGAATTTTAAGACTGAAGTGTCCTTTGCAATGATTTTCCTGTCCAACATCAGTGCAAATGTTAGTCTAAATTGCCCTATTTGTGCAAGTCCCTTGTTGCCCGATGAATACCTGCCAAAAGAATGACTTGATTAAAGAACAAACCTGAAACTCATCTTTCTTTGGCTTTTTGCCTGTAAAATTCCTGGATTTAGATGACCACAGGTTGTTCTGTTGCAAAAAGGAATTCTCAGGATGCAGGTATCAGGAGAAACACCACCTCTGACTTACACTTTCCATCTCGCTATGTTTCCACATAATGGCACTTCTGGGATTGATAAGAAGCCAGGCTCTCATTTTGTTCAAAGAAAAGAAAAATTCTCATTTTGCAGTAGGTTTTGTGAAGTCTTCAATAATCTAACAGGTCTCTTAAATTTCTAAATATATTTAAATCTTGTGCAGCTCTTCTTGAAGTGCAGTCAGGGTTCATGCTGTTTTAGAAATCGAATGATTAAAATGTATTCATTATTAAGGCCTCTGTTTTATTTTTAATCTTTGGCTCTTATTCTATTATCAAGGTTCCCCCTAGGGGGTTTCCCTCTTTTAAAAAGTAACAGGATTTGGGGAGGGTTTTGTTCCTTTTTTTAAAATTTAAGTATATTTGGTATAGTTTCAGGTGTAAAACATCGATTTGGCAATTATATACATTACAAAATGCTCACAATTATAAGTGTAAATTGATAAGTGTAGTTACCATCTGTCACCATGCAAAGTTACTACAGTATTACTGTCTATATTCCCTATGCTGTACTTTTCCCCCATGTGACTTACTTATTTATAACTGGAAGTTTGTACCTCTCTATTCCCTTTGTACCTATTTTACCCATTCTCCCCTCCCCACCCCTGTGGTACCCACCAGTTTGTTCTCCGTATTCATGAGTATTCCTGTTTTGTTTATTCATTTGTTTTATCCTTTTATTTTCTGTTAAGTGATTATGATAGTTCTCAAAATTTAGGTCAAATAGTAATTTTTCCTTCAGTGTCACTGAATGTAACTTTTCTTCTCTTCCTGTGACCCTCCTTTATTTATTTGCATTTTGCAAAAAAAAATGGCATCCCATTATGGAAAAAAATAGTTGATAGGCATGCAGACTTAATGGTACTAGAACTCTGGAGATTTCCAGGTTCAGTGCAGCTTGCCATTCTTTTAAGTTTCACTGATGTATTTCTCCAAACATTTCCACTGGAAAAAAATGCCATATCCATGTCATTTTACTCATTATCAAGCACCCCATCATGAAAGTTGCATCTTGCAACTGTCATTTGAAGAGCTCACTTCCTACTTGAAAAGTGGAGATGATCTGATCTGTTCTCTTCATGAAATCTCTTGCATTCTCTCCCTCTCCAACTCCAGCAAAGTACCTGCTTCCTTCTCTCCCATTTCCTTCCAGGTTCAGAAGAAACTCTCCTGCTCTTATTTCAATTAATTCCCCTACCTCCTCTCCCATCAGAGGATAAAAATTCAAAAGATTTTCTTCAAATATGGATTGCCTAAAAGAACCAATTAATTCATGAAGAATAGGATATTTGACACAAAGACTTAAATCTTTTTGAAACCTAAGGTTTTAAATCCTGGATACAGTGTAGCTGTATTTATTCCAACGATTGAACGAGACAATCACAGGAAAGTAATGCTGAAAGTTGAGTGAGAATAGGTACAGAATAAAATAATATTTCTAACTCCTATCCTTATTGTCCTGAGTTCTTCCTAATTTTTACTGCCAAAAGCATTTTGCAGTACATCAAAAAAATTCCACTTACAATTTTAAACTGTCTAAACAGAACTTAGATGGCCACTGATTTTCTTTACTTAATATTTATTTTATTTTAAGGTATTGTTATATTGCAGGTTACATGGGCAAAGAAAGAGGAGAAAAACCCCAGGCAGATACATTTTATTGAATTTTTGATCCCTTGCTCTTGTTCTGAAGTTATTGAAGCTTTTACATCATATGTATTAGAATTCTAACACCTCAAAAAGTTCACAAAGTTTATGTCTGCAGAGAGAATGACTAAAACAGTTGTAACAGTTTGGATCTTTATTGCTTCAGTTCACTTTCAGTAACTTCCCCTCTTCTGATCACGTTCTATGCCAGATTTCTAATATAAATAAATCCGCCTCTTGAAATACTGACTTACATTACAATGCAGTGCTTCTCTTTGAAATAGAAAGAGTGCTACATAATGATATTACCTGGTCAAAGATCCTTGTGCTTTTAGTATTTAACTGTTACTTGCCCTTCTATCAGAGAACCATCTGTGACCAAATTGATACAGGAACAGGAGCAAGACCAGCAGTGGCTGACTTTACACTCCAACTGGAAGAGCCTCAATGGGACCACTTTGCATGAACTTCTGGTAAAAGGGTAAGAGCTGTATAGAGGGGATTATGGAGTAAAAGGGCTTCTCTTTTTAATGTAAGATAATCTAAATTTGTTACATCAGGAAAAAGTTTCCATAGAATGACTATTAGCTTTTATATTTCAACATTGTTGGGCTTTTCTTCTTCTTTCTAATCATAAATTTTTTTCTCTTGGCTAATTACATTTTTCTTTATGATTAGAGAAACTATCATGAGGAATGAGGAACTTGAGTTCTAGGAATTTTTCCACATCTTACTCTAAATAAATTCTCATGTTGGCACTTCCTACAGATGCTACGTGGAACTTGTTAGCAGAGGGAATTGAAGTGTAATGACAATTGATAAAACTTGGAGAGTCTGAGAAAAAATATGCACAAAATGAAATTATAATCAAGTAGCCTTAAAGTACAATTCTGAAAAATTTCCCTTAAAAAAATCATGGCATCTTAAATAGGGTTGCCTCCCTGTCTAAAGACAGTGTACAGGAAAAGATAAATTAAAGAATTAACACTTATTTAGTGTTTATTACACTACAGGGACATACTGTAGATTATTTAAATAACTTGCCCAAAACTCACAGCCCACAAACAGTGATAGCTTCTCAACTCAAACCAAGTTTAGCTGACTACAGAGTTTTTACTAAGTGCTAGAGATACCACCTCTTAATATTCCCAAAGAAGAAATCTAAAGTTCTCTTAAGAGTGTCTTGATATTTTCCCCATAGACCAAACTCTACAGCCAAATTTTTAATTATTTGTTAACTAAAGTACTTCCTCCAAAACAATGACTGAGTCTTTCAACAGAGTGATTTGTTTCCCAAAACTGAGAAGGCCAGAAAAGCCCTTTCAGGGCTTTTTAAAAAGAAAATAAAATAAGTAAGTAAATAAAAATAACAGTCTAAATTGGGAGTTAGTACAACTGGTTCTAGTCCTGGCTTACTAACTAGATGTGTGATCTTAGGTAACCAACAGTTTCCCATAAAATCAGCAGTTGAGATGGATATTCCTGGTGTCTTTGCCTGTTCCAACAAGCAATGACTTAGGGAATTTAACAAATAACTAGTTATTGAGTATCTCTTCTATGCCAGGACTAGTGCTGAGCTCTGAGTGGATGTAGAAGTGAATGAGAGGGAAAAAGCCCTGAAACATACATCCTATAATAGGTGGACCGAGAGACTATAAACTAGTAAACAAAATGAACTTCACATATTTGGAAGTACTGGGAAGAAAGTAGGGGTAAGGAGAGAACAAGTAAGGAGGAGACGAAACTGCAGGTTGTGGGAAGACAAAAAGCAAATGTGCCTTTTCTGCGCAATATAATTTACTGTAACAGCAAATTTAGCAAGAAATGAAGATACAGTAAATCTTCCAAAAGGAAATGTGGAAACAACACATTTAAGGTTGGATTTTTTTTCCCTGAGAGTTCTAAGATTCTAGCACATCAGAGTACTTTTGACAGTCGCCCAAAGTGGCATTTTTTCTTTTAAATTTATATTGTGAATTAATGTTACATGACTGAAAGAGCATTTTGTGATTAAAAATTAATATAGCCTAACTGAACTCTCGTGTGCAGCTGCACTGATAGATGCCTAAGCATGGCCCGTGTTCTTACCTTCAAAGTTTCCCTCTGATTTTTAGGAAATTCTTCCTTTCCTGAAGCCCCACTTCCTATAAGTTCTACCTACTGGTTCTGATCCAGCCATCTAGAGCTACTCAGAATAAGATTAATATCTGCTTCCTCCTGTCAGCTACTCATAGACCCACACTTTAGTATCAAAAGTTTCAGCAAGATCTTTTTCTGGTCTAAATATTCCATTCTCTTTTCTCTAACTTTCTGAAGTAATATTTTATTTCTCTCAAACTATTTCTCAGCTTCTTTTGGACATACATGCTCTCTCTGTAAGCATAAAAGTCTGACGTACCCTCTCCTCACCAGAGATTCTAAGCAGCCCCAAATCCCTCTCAATTCCTTGTCCTACTTTGAAAATCATGGTTTGTGTCAATACTGGTTGCCACCAGCCAAAATGATGGGGAAAACTTTGCTAACAGTAGTGTTTCTTCCTACAAATGTGAAATTATATTGTGATGATATTAAACTAAAAGAAAGCACACGTCCTCAATGTAACACAGCTTTGAAGCGATATTTGACAACAGCCCTGTCTTGAGAATTCCTGCATGAAATATGGTTACTCAAGGAATGCTACCTCCAGTAACAGTGGAACTCATGTTTTGCTTTTCACAGGTGGTGTTTGAAGTGAACAATAAATATGTAACAATATTCTGCCATTTTATGTTTCCAAATCTAGGCAGTCTTGTCACAGCAGAAGTAAGATTTTTCTTCTGTGTACTAAACAAGGTAAGAGAATCAGTGGGGTAGCAACGGGATCTGAACTCAATTTAACTGGATTGGGGGAAAATGCTCACTTGCAGGTGACGGCAGAGATCCAAGCATCTAGCTGGATTTCTGTCTTTCCTGCTCCTTGGCAGACTGTGGGCACCGCCCTGCTGTGCGAATGAACAAAAGGATCCTCGGGGGTCGGACGAGTCGCCCTGGAAGGTGGCCCTGGCAATGTTCCCTGCAGAGTGAACCCAGTGGACACATTTGTGGCTGTGTCCTCATTGCCAAGAAGTGGGTTCTGACAGTCGCCCATTGCTTTGAGGGGTAAGATGCACCTTCTGAACTTTTTTGCTAGTCTGGATCTGATAATTTTGTCACTTGAGTATTCTTAGTGGCATATGTAATTCCATGAAGCTACTTCAGTGCAAACGCCACAGTTGGTCTACTTCCTGGACCTCTACCTGCTTAGGTTTTTCTACCCTTGATGTTGTCATCCTATATACGTGCTGCTCGTTTATTGCAAATGGGTGGATATTGCATATTATGATTTATGTCCTAAAGAGGGAAGAAGAGGAAGAAGTGTAGGAGATTGACTCTCCAGCCAGCATTGGTCTCTCTTCCAGCCACCTTAAATAATCAAATACATCTGAAGTTAAACAGAGGGGATTTGCTTGGATAATGTAGTGAGGTCAGGATGCTGGAGGAACTGGTGAGGAGTTTGGGAAGCAGAGGTACAGTATGTGTATCAGTCAGGGTTCTCCAGAGAAATAGACCAATGAGGGAGAGAGGAGGAGAGAGAGAGACAGAAGTTTATTTTAAGAAATTGGCTCGCATGATTGTGGGGGCTGGTGAGCCCAGGATCTGATGCTGTAGGTCGGCAGGCAGGAGACTTGAGGAGGAGTTGCATTTCAAGTCCAGGGGTGGTCTGCTGGGAGAATTCTTCCTTGCCTAGGGGAGATCTGTCTTTTTTCCATTAAGGTCTTTGACTTGTTGGATGCAAATAATCACATTATGGAGAACAATCTGCTTTATTCACACTTTAAATGTCAATCTTACTCTAAAAACACCTTCACAGAAGCATCCAGAATAATGTTTAACAGAATAGTTGGGTACATGGCCCAGCCACGTTGGCACATAAAATTACCATTACTATATGCCTAATGGGAGAAGAAAAATAAAACAAAGGGAAACCTGCCCCAGATTGCCAAATGTCACTGCAGAAGGTCCTCACCTGTTCCGACTATCTGTTGTTGGGATAGTTAGGAGCAAAAGAAACCATATAAACAATAAGAACAACAAACAAAAACCCCAAACATTTATTACACTCACCGAAGGTTCTGGGGGTCAGGCACCTGGACAGAACATATAACTGATGCAGTTTGTCCCTGCTTGGCAGTATGACTGACATCCCCCAGAGCGGGCCAGGAGGAAGCCGTGTGCCCTAGAGACCCAGCCTCCAAAGACACTTGGCATGTTCTGCTGTGTGCTCAATCAGAGCCCTCACCAGCCTGGCCCAGATCCAAAGGAAGGAACAAAACAATTCTCCTCTGGGCAACAGGACTGTCAAAGGATTTGAAGATTTTCTTTAAAATACCACAATACCCCTCATTTTATTCTTTTCTAAAAATTTTACTTCAGTACTATCACTTAATTAGGTTGATTATTTTCATTTGACCAGGTTAATTTCTAGGAAAAAAATGCATTTTTTTCCCTATCGTTATTTTTTCTTAGCTTTGCTACTTCCTGGGTTACCATGGGTCAATCTGTTAACTTCTCTGGGCCACAGTTTCTTCATCTGTGAAATGAGGGAATTAACAGTCTCCCTCATGGGGTTAGCACGAGCTTTTAAGTGAGATAGTCTGTGTAAAGCCTCAAGAATCCTTGAAAACTCCTGACATCAATCAGTAAGACCTTGAGAAAGGTCAATTTTCTTTTTAAAAATTATTGCTGAAAACATACAGTCTACCTTTTTTCACATATTTTGGCATGAGTATGTTTTCATTTTGCTAGCACTGTTTTCATTTCCTCCCACACTCTCTCTGTCACTTTCTCAGCATCGTCATGGTAACCCCCATAACAGCCTAGTGGGAGGAGCTTCACAGCTGTAAATACGTGCATTTTTCACTGGGTGTCACTGTTAACTTTTACAATTTGGAATCACACTGCATACTTTTGTTTGTAAGTTGCTTTTCTCATGCAGCAGTATATCCTGGACATCCTTCCAGGTACACTGGAGTAGCTCTAGCTTATTCTTCTTCTATTGCTCCCCAGGTGATGGACATTTGGGTTAGTTCCAGTTTGCTAGTGTCTTAACAACACTGCAATACATCTTACACAATGCCACTTACCTACTGGCACTCTTGTTTCCTACAGTCCCAGCACGTATATTTAGCTCCACATGGGGATTATGGGGGTAAATACATGGTGAGGAGACAGACATTTAAACAAATAACTAGAATATAATGTGTTACATGATCATAAAATGAAAATGTGTTTATTCAGTTATTTGATTATTCTTTTTGGGGAAATAAAATATAAAAAAAAGTCAAACAAGTACCTCCTCTTGAGAACTTATAATGTGTAAGTTCCAGAATGGGTGGAAGAGGCCATGTAGTATGTCAGGAAATATACTGCAATCTTAATTGCTTCTGAATGGGCCAGATGTTTCCAGATATCTTTTCCAGTTCTGATTTATAACCCCATGATAAGCAGAAGATTATACTAGCAAGGGTACATTTGTCAAAAGATGATTACCTAAATGAATCCAGCAGTCCTTTAAGAAAACAACACTCCATGTGCTATTTAATCCAGGTTCATACAGTACTTCTGTCATTTCCATATGTGGTATCTAAGTTTCCTCTTCTGCTGACAGATTGTGAAGTTAAGAAGAAACCCTGCAATAGAGAAGAAATATGTGTTTATAATTAAGGAAATTGATATGATATCAGAGGACTTGGTGAAATTTCATGGAACGTTAAGCTTAACAAAACTGTCAAGAGGGGCTGGCTTTTCCATAAGAAGCTACAAATTGCCCAACTTCAAACAAGCCTTTGCTTGAATGTGTGCTAATGACTCTGATTCTATTTTACAGTCTCTCCAGTGATCCTGCAAGCTTTTGAGAACTTCTAATTGTAAGCTTTACTTTCTGTCAGAGTCATCAATTGCTGCTATTAATGGGATTTACTTCATATCCCACACTTTGGAAGGCCCAGAGTGACTCATCAGTAGGTCCTCAAACCTGTCTCTTTTTATTATATTGGTACAAAAGAGACAAGTTTGTTTTACTCTTCCATGGAGAATATTTAAACATCCCAAATGAAAATTAGGAACATAAGATACAAAGCTGATTAAATCAAGTCCCATATGCCCTAATAACGGTTCAACTCCAACAGTTCTAAAGAAGAAAGACTTTGGCTTTCAGGGGGTAATTCAACAAGTAATTTTCCTCCCTTTTTCTGTCTCTGAAGGACTTAAGGATGGACTTCCTAAGCTGGCACTCAACTAGTAATTGTCAGAAGTGTCTGATTCCTCTCCAGGAAACCTACATGAAAAGCTATCATCTCACTAAATGACCAGAGCCCTTCACCCTGTCAGGTCCCCACATCTTGCCTTCCGCCATTGCCGCCCTTCACTCCACAAGACTGTGGTCGCCTCTGTGCATGGCTGCCTGTTCTACCTCAGTCTGTCAGTCTCCTCATCTCCTTTCTTTTCCCAGCTGACCTAGTGCCCTGAGCTCATCACTTCAGCCCTTTCACCAAGACCTTCAACTTCTTTGTCCCTAGATCTGCCATACACACCAGGCAGACCCCTAGCAAAGAGTCAATGTGGAGACTGTATTTTCTAATCTTACATATGCTCTTCAGAACTGAAGGAAAATGCTAAGAATGCAGATTAGTGTTGTGCTTGACTTCCAACATCATCAGTCAGACCCTTAATATTACTCCACAATCTTTCCACCTATTTCTGGATAACTCCCTCTCTCATTCTCCACATAGCAAAACCATTGTGCTTGCCCATCTATCCTGATCTTGCAGTCTTTTAATATACTCAGAAAAGGGAGCGAGAGGTTTGGTCTGACTTTTTGTTACTGCGCCGATGTTGTGTTCTCAAGATTCCCTCTTTCTCGTCTGGGTGCTTATGAACAGTGCCAGTAATTCAGTTTGTTTCTCCATTCTATTGATTTGAGGGATTTGATCCTTTCCCATCAGTATTTCCACTAAAGCAGAAATTCTTCATGTTGGATCCATACCAACCCTGGGGTGTTTTCCAGCACCGTGAGAGAGTAAGGAAGTCTGACCTGACTCCACGCTCCTACTGCTCTGCCTCCTGGGAAGCTTCTCTGTCATCCTCGTCCCTCCCCTGGAAGTGTCTGGGTCTCAGATGCACCCGGAAGTTGGCTTAAACTATGGGCCGGTCTTCATAGTTTCTGGGGCTCACAGTCTGAGCTAAAACAAGGGCCCAAAGGCAAGGTTTTCATATCTGTCTACATTCATCTCATCACATGGTTTCAAGTACTTGTACATTTTTTAACAAATAAAAATACCAACTACTTCTGTGGATATCAATATGAATATATTTGAATATCAAATACTTGTTCATGACTTTCACATTTATATCTCCAGCCCAGCCCAGATTCTCCCCTAATCATCACCACTACCCACCTTTAAACATGTATATTCATTGCTTAATTGAGATGTCCATTTGAATGTGTAATAAATATTTCACTTTACACGGCCCAAACAAAACTTGATTCCTCCCTCTCCCACTGAGTAAATAATGGTGTGCTCCACAAACTTCCCTGTCTCAGTAAAAGACACATTATCCGTTAGTTTGCTAATAACACCAAACCTTTAATCATCCTTCACTCCTCTCACATATACTCTAGCAGTAAGTTCTGTAAGATCTTCTTCCAAAATCCCTCCAGCCCAACCACTTCTCACCATCGTCGTGTTGATCCTAGTCTAAGGTACCATGGTACCTGGTCTTCACTCATTAGTTTCCTGAGGCTGCCATAACGTGCCATAACCTGGTGGCTTCCACCACAGAATTTTGCCATCTTACGGTTCTGAAGGCTTGAAGTCCAAGGCGAGGTATGGGTCTGGTTGGTTCCCTCGGATGCTGTGGGAGAAAGCTCCCTGCCCAGGCCCAGAGGTCTGCCAGCGATCGGCAGTGTGCCTCGGCCTGGGGGAGATTCACTCTGACGTCCGCCTTCATCCTCACATGGTGCCTCGTTGTGCCTGCCTCCAAATCTCCCCTTTTATAGGGACACCAGTTATATTGGGTTAGGGCCCACCTTAAAGACCTCGTTTTAACTTGGTGACTTCTGTAAAGGTCTTATCTCAGGCTAAGGTCATATTCTGATGTACTAGGGGTTAGAACTTCAACATACGAATTTGGCAGCGGTGGCAGGGGGGAGTTTGGGGGGCGGACACAATCAATCCATAACAGCTATTAAAACTGTGTCCTATTTGCTCTTTTGACTACTCTTTTGTTCCCTTATTGTCTATTAACCACATAGTGAGATAGTGATGTAAAATGTAAATCAGATCATTTCACACTGCCTGCTTAAAACTCTATAATGGCTTCCCATTGTGACAAGAATAAAATCTCATTGTAGCCTTTCAAGATCTAGTCCTATCTCTTAGAATGCATCTTGCCCTATTCTCTTGTGACTTGGTGGGCTCCAAACATCTAGCCTTCTCTCAGCCCCTGAAATCCCTCTGATTCATTCCAAACTCAGGACTTTGAACTTGCTATTTCTGTAGTTTGGATCTGTCCCATAGGGTCACAAAACTTACCTCCTTCCTGTCATTCAAGTCTCAGTTTGTCACTTTGTCAAAGTCCTTCCCTAACTATCTTAGCTAAAATGATCCTCCGTCAGTCATCTCTTTATGACATTAGCCTATTTTTTTCACTTTGAGTGCCCAGTATAATTTTATTTCTTTATAAATTTTTTTTAGCCCAGTAGAATGAAAGCTTTATGAAGGCATGAACTCTGTCTTCCTCCCTCTTATGCTTTCATTTCTTTCAGGATGGCATATACTAGCCACTCAATAAATGATTAACTGGCTAACCAGCCCTGTCCAGATGTATCTAATCACATCTTTATTTAGTAGTTAGGACGTAATTTGTCTGGAACTACATACATAAACTCATCTACAGAAGGTCAGTGGTCTCTCTCTGACTCCTCCCATACCTTAGCCCACACAGCAGTTCAACATTTCAATATATTAGGCACCTGCATGTTCTATCACATGGAATAGGGATTTTCTGCAGATTGTCTGAAGATCACGGTCCTTGAATGGATTAACTGCAAGTACAGGAAATGTCAGATAGTTCTGCTTTGCCTTAGTTATCTACTAATATATGCCACAAACAGAAATTTTCTTGTTCTTCTTGCACATCTGAGAAAACATTTTTATTTTTCCTACTTTTTTCCTTTTTAAACAAACCCTGCTTACTCTATGACTAACTTTCTGACAATTGCTATGGGTTCATGTCTGTCTTTTATGACAGGCTTTCCAGTGCAAAGTTCTTGGATCTTTATGCAGTCACATTTACTTTTAAGCTAATTCTTATTTTTACTGCAATCATTTGTGAGTAATGTCAGAATTTGGTTGAACTCTCCCATCTCTGTTGAGTTGTACTTGCTTAAGAGTCTCTGGACATCTGATCATGTTTGTCCTTTTCCAAAACATCCTGAAATCTGATTTCTCAAGGTCTAGGATATGTTTCTAACTATCCTCTTCTCTTGCTTTTTGGAACCCTGGGATAACAATTTGTTCACTTTCTGTAATTTTATCACTGGTGGCTAGCTCTGCATCACATCTGAGACATGCACATTCAGCAAAGATAGACAGCTTTCTGCCACACTATCACTCACCAGTGAGAGTCCGCCATCCCCATGCATACCTGCCTGCCAGCATCTGCTTCCTGTTTTGGTGCCTATGGACACTTCTCTTTGTTTTGGAAAAGTTTAGTAGAAAGGGTGTGGTTCAAAGGTTTAAAGGACCAGCATCTGATCTGTTACATCACTTATATCACTGTGGCTTTAGATGAGTCCTTAATCTTCTCCAAGTCACTGCTTTCTCCTCTCTGAAATGGAGTAACAATTCCTATGTATGTGTCATAGCTGCTGAGAGGATTATTTGAAGTATCATGTATGGAAATAACTTGGAAAACTGTAGAGATCTTATACTAATGAAGAATCCAGGCTGCTGATCTAATTTTGCCTGTGTATTCCTTTTTGAATTTATAACCAGTATTTAAAACTGTGGATACTTTATATAAAAGCCAGAACTCTGGCTTCCCTTGAACAACTGGCAGGTGAGGTCACACTGGGCATTCCCATACAGCAGCGGTCAGCAGCTGATGAGAGGTAGGTGTCCCTCCAGATGGCAGAGCTTGTGGTTAGACACTCCACACAGGGACTTACCTTCAGCCTCTGCATGCGTTTACTTTGTTGTCACCCTATTCTAGTCTATTCACCATGTGCATTACAGAGAATTCTTTAGAAATACTAAGGGCAAGCACAGTATTAAAAGCAGGAGGTTCACAAGATTTGTAGAACAGCAATGATGCCATCGTGTGGCATTTCTCAGTGCAAATTTGATAACCTTCAAACTGCCTCTAAATTGCTGCTTAGCTATGCCATTTCTAGAGGGAGACTCACAACATGGGATAATTTCTATCACAGTTGTTAATTATAAATATTTTATTTTCTTAAAAATGCTAAATATTAAATATGAGAGATTAAAGCAAAATCTGAAGAGCAAAAGGATAAATACTGTGCTCTTAAGAAAAGATAAAGAGAGAAAATCTCTAAACTTGGTTGGCTAAATTAGGTGAAGATGTGGTGTTTTTATGTCTAACCCAGAGATGAGAGTGGCAAATTGCAAACCAGAGTGACTGGTTACTATGTCTAGAAACCTCATGCCTGCAATTATGTATACATTTCCTTGCTTGCCATCATGCAGCTGAGATATGTAAACAGCTGGGTTTGCTCTCTAGAGCTGGTAATTGAACAATAGCAGGTTGACGTCAACTATCTCAATATTCTCTATATTCAGTATTAAAATAGTAGTATAGGCATGAAGCAAATTAGACCCTAAAGGTGAATTTCAAGTAATGAAATATCATCTAGAGCAGGAATGAAAGGAGAAAAAGGTCTGCTGATGTCCTCCTTCACCACTGGCGTTGTGTTTGGTGGTTTTTCACCTGCCCTCAGCCTGCTTCCTCACTCTCGGAGCAGTAAGGGTCTTTGCACAAACCTCTCTGAGGATGCACCAGTTCTCCTTGCTGCAGCTTTGAGGTCTGATGGCTCAGTGCAAAACAGTCCCCTTTATGCTGAAGATTTTCAGTTAGTTTACCTGGCTTTTTTTCTTTGTAGCACAGTTTAACTCTTTCCACTAAAATGGCCATATGAACATAGCTTGCCCTATGTGTTTCCCTTCTGGGTACTCTTGAACTGGAACTCACTGCTAGGGCTTTCAGATGGCCCTCAGCTTGCTTTCTTCTTTTCGCCCCCACCCAGGTGGGGATGTGTCAGCCCATACTCCCGGCTTACTCTTTTCATCACGTGCTTAATATACCAATTCGCTGTGTATACACAGCTCTTTATTCTCAGGCACTCCTTTCAAGCAACAGATTGTTGTTCTTCCTGTTCTCTCCCAGACTTGGAAAAAAAAAAAACCTTAAAAGAGACTTTATTTTCCCCACTATATTCATAACAGAAAGAAGAACAATATCCTCAATGAATACAAAAATTGTGTGAATTTACTGTGTACTCTTACCATTTGCATGGTTTGGGTGGATATTAATGCCATAAGGATAGTCACTTATGTAGCAGGAGACTACTGGATACAAGTGAATAACATTCAGCAGTTTTACTGACACTTATTTTTTACTGTTAGAATTAGATTAACTCCAGTATAGTAATTAAGTCTAGGATTTTTTATGTTACTTCATCTGTTACATTTATCACATCTATTATTTTTTCATCTTTATGTAATTTTATGTTATTTCATCTGTTAAAAATAACTTGCAGTGTTCCACTGTTTGAAATACTTCTTGGGACTTAAGCAAATGGATGAGCATTTGTTAAACCCAAAATTTACTAGCTCTGATTCAAAGCAAGAAGCTATTAGATAGGCAAACATTTTAAATAAATTATTATTTGGTTTCAGATGTCTTGTATCTTAAATAATAGAATCTCACATGAATATCAAGTTTCTCAAGTGGTCATGCACCTACTCCTCTTGACAAAAAAAAAAGGAAGAAACAAGGAGAAAAGGACAGGGAGGAAAGGAAGGAGAAAGGGAGGAAAGAGGAGAGAGAGAAGAGGAGAGAAGGAAGGGGAACAGAGAGGGAGAGGGAAAGAAAAGACTGAAGAAAAAAAGGGAGGGAGGGAGGGAAGAAATGTGCTTTGAATGATGGCTTTATTTAATGAAAAATAATTCTTCTGTAACATGTCTTGTGATGCACATGAAATAACATTTGTTGCATTTTACTTATTAATTGTTTCCTTAATTTTCCATTTTTACTCAATTCTAAAATGTATGTGGGCAGGGATTTTTTTCATTAGCGCACTCCCTAGTACAAAACTTGGCATGGAGGAATTGTTATATATATGTATCTATATTCAAAGAATGATATTGATTCCTGCTCTGATAACACTGTTTTTCTATACAATGCAGAAAGGATAGAATGCAAGGGCTGTGAAGCAGAGGCTTTTAGTAGCCTAGTGCAAGAACCCAGCAGTGCTGTTAGCAGCTTGAATGCTGGCTGTGGCCCCTTCTTTCCTGACCCTCCTGAAATCTCAGCCTTGTGAATCTTTGCCATGCATGAAAAGATGGTGAAGAAAAAGAAAGGCATGTCAAGGAAAGAAGGAATGTGGGTGGGTTTTGTCTGAGACTCCCTAGGGAGCTCTTAAAAATACTGATTACCAGGCCCTGGCCCAAAAGCTTTCAGTTGGTATAGGATAAGACCCAGAAAATTTCCCCAGATAGTTCAGGGTTCAGCCTTCGAGAACCAACAGGTCTAGCTGGTCAAATCAATCTACTTTAGTTGGGGGAGCTCCCAAGCAGGGACAGCGGCAGCAAGGCTGGCCCACATTACCAAAGCATAAAGGAGGGTCCACTATGAAAGCCCAACCCTCCAACACTGTGGTCCTCTAAATTTTATGCCTTGGGTCCTGGTCCGCCCTGGAGGAGGGGGGAATACAATGGAGTAGGGGTCTGAGAGATTGAGGAAGAATAGACCTTACATAGGTGGTTGGATTTCATACCACTCATAAATGGTATGAAACAACATCCATGGAGCCATCATTAGACAGATATTGTTGAGAACCCACTGCATGCCCTGCGAACACAGCAGTGAACAAGACCAGCCAAGTCCCTGTCCCCACAGAACTTATATTCTTGGGGTGAGGCAGAGAATAGACAAGTAGATGTGTCAGTGTCATTAATATCAAAGAGTAATATGAGCCAAAAATTAAAGCAAGATCAAGAATAGAGAGATGGGTAAAGAGTCAGGGCTAGACAGGGTGGTCAAGGAGGACAGCTCTGAGGAGGTGATGTTTAAGCTGACACCTGGATGAAGAGAACAGTACAGGTGGGAACCATGTAAGAGCTGTGAGAAAAGCTTCTGAGTTGGGGATGTACTTGGCATGTCCAAAAACAGAAATGCCATGGGGTTGGAATAGAGGAGATTGCCTAGGGCTCAGAGGCCATGAAGAGGAGTCCCAAGTGTGATTCACAGTCCTTGGAGAATTATGAGCAGGAGATGGACTTGCTCTCATTTTATGTTTTAAAAGATCCCTCTGCTGCTGTGAGGAAAATGGGTTATCGGGGCTAAGACTAGAAGAAGGGGTGCCATTTGGGAGGCCTTTGCTGTGGTCCAAATAGAGGAGAGTAGCTTAGATTAGGAGGCAGGGTCGAGGAGGGAGAATCAACAGCAGTCAGGATACGCCTGAACGCGGAGTGGCGAAGATTTGCGATGCGTTCAATGTTGGGTAAAAGAAAAAGAGAAGATTCAACTATGTAACTAGTGGATGTAAGTATTAAATAGCTGTGAAATGAATTCTGAATGCTTAGATAAGTAGTAAGCATGCAGTAAATCTTACTGTTAGGAAACATCCAAATGAGTGTGTTGAATAGATTTGGGCTTTCAGGTCTGCAGCTCAGCATGGAGACGGGACACAGCAGGGTGTGGATGGTATTTAAACCCCTGGACTAGATGAAATTCTCATGGGGATGAGTAGGGAATGAGAAGGCTGAAGGTAGAGTCCTGAGGCACTTCAGTACAGACACTGAGAGCAGAGGAGGACCCAGCAGAGAAGCCTGAGAGGGCGGAAATGCTCTGAGGTTGGAGGAAATGTTAGAACAGAGAGTCCTGGAAACCCAGGGAGGGAGGCGTTTCAAGGTGAGAATTGCCTAGTATATTGTTGACAGTTGGTCAAATACAATAAAGTCTAAGACTGACTGACCATCTCAGTTGTGGGGGATCTTTTTAACCCTTGGCTTGAAACTTTCAGAGAGCTTTCCTGAAAATGTGCCATTTCTCTGAGGCACTCACTCCTTTTTTGGAGGAATCTCTTAGCCTTGCCTTTTTATTTTCCTTCTTTTTCATTTTTCCTCTCTCTTCATGCCTTTTCATTATTTTTCTACTCAATGAAGCAAAGATAACTATCCTGCCTGCCTTTCAAACTGAAAAATTTTATTCTCCAGAATAGCCCCACGCAAGAGCCATTAGTGCTTTCCCCAACAACAGCTATTTACGAATTGCTCAGGCTGTTATATAAATGCTTCTTATTACAAATACATTGAGAAATGGGCACAGAAACATTATTTACATAAATATTTTAAAAACCACATGTCAATTTTAAAATAGGAATCTGAATTTAAGATGCCAACGGCTCTTGAATTATTATTTTAGGCGAGAGAATGCTGCCGTTTGGAGGGTGGTGTTTGGCATCAACAATCTAGACCATCCATCGACTTTCATGCAGACGCGCCTGGTGAAGACCATCATCCTGCACCCTCGCTACAGCCGAGCTGTCGTGGACTACGACATCAGCATAGTGGAGCTAAGCGAAGACGTCAATGAAACGAGCTACGTCCGGCCAGTCTGCTTACCCAGCCCGGAGCAGTCGCTAGAACCTGATACATACTGCTTTATCACAGGCTGGGGCCACATGGGCAACAAAAGTAAGCCGGGATCCTCATGAGCACTTGCCTTTCAAATTGTAACTGAAACACATCAGGGTACTTCTTAGCCTTTGGTAATAATTTCGCATTTTCACTCATAAAAGTATAGTCACAAGTACATAGCCGGGAAATGCTTGACCAGCTGTCCCTTCCATGCCAATGGCAGATTTCAGTACTTCATCATAGCACTTAAATCTGCCACACTCGGGTACAACCTGAAAAAAATCCTTCTCCACACCTCAGAATCTTTTTCCCAAGAGCCCCTGTCAGTATTCTGGAGCTGCCAGGCAAGATGAGACCCATCCATCATCCCTGCTTTCGGATCGTCTCTATCAGGGGTTTGCCCTGTCTGCAGGCAGAGTCCCTGGGAGCCCCTGACTAGCGGTGAGGCAGCTCTGCTCCTGCAGACAAGCTGCACCGCCACATTTCTGACTCCATGTTATGCTTTGGTCTTGCCGACATCTGTAGGACCTGTAACTCCTACTAGAAAGAAAAGTGATTTGCTATCTGCCTATTGAAATCAATTAAAGTAGTGTGGCTCCCTAGATGACTTAAATATATAAAACACAGAAATGTAAAAATTTGTACTACTTACCCCCAGCTGCCATAGTGGATTCTGTCATTTTGCTTGACCTATTACAAGCTTAGAATAAGAATTTAATCAATGAGACATTTTCTTTAATGGTAAGTGCTGGCCACTCCGACTATATCAAGCTTACTGCCATGGCTCTCTCGTGATAGTGATGTATATCGGTGTTCTGTTATTTACCTTGGTAAGTACCAATTTGAAGGACAATGTTTTTTTTTTTTTCTTGAAATGTAGTCAGGTAAGTTTTGAGCTGAGTTTCCTTTCTCTGTGATCAATTGAGGACAGAAAGATAAAACAGAAATAGGTCAATGACTTCTGAAAAGCACATGCGTAAGAACTTTGGAGGCAGTGTAGGACATATGACATCATCAGTCCTGTGCATCTTGGTTTTTAAAAGCTATAATTAGTACTGTGATATGGTGGAGCAGCAGAATCTACTTTATATGGCCTCTCCTTGTATTGTTCCCACAATAGCTTCTAGGATTGATGGTCTCAGGATTGAAGGTTCTTACTTCAAATAATGGCTACTGTAGCACATGATGAGACATGTTCTTTAAACTAAGGATAGGTGTCGGCTGCATTAGCAGAGCAGGGTTGACCCGCCGAGCTGACAGAGCTGGTGGCCTCCTATCCAGGACAGAGCTGTGGTTTGATTATTTTATTTTCACGGTAGTAGCTGTTGTTTGGGTTGCAGCCTAAGTTAAGAGGAGGAAAGCACGAGCCAAGTTAAACTAACAAAGTTACTTACTTTATCTGAATCTCAGTTTTCTCATAAATAAAGTAGAGGTTTGACTAGGTGATGCCTATCAACACTTCTCATTGGAAAATATTGATTCCAAACAAGCCTTGTCTTTGAAATGACATTTTAAATAAAGATACGGTTCCCTTGGTATAAAAATGTAATCATGCCGTGTATGGCTAGCCTCAGTTTGGGTCATTTTACCCTCATATATTTTATCTCTTCCTCTTTTAAAAAATATCCAGTGCCTTTTAAGCTGCAAGAGGGAGAAGTCCGCATCATTTCTCTGGAGCAGTGTCAGTCCTACTTCGACATGAAGACCATCACCACTCGGATGATATGTGCCGGATATGAGTCTGGCACAGTCGACTCATGCATGGTAAACTGCTTTTTGGTTACTGAGGAGATTCGGTTCAGCAGTAACTTTAATGTATCCATAGAAATACATTACTATTCATGTGGTGGTCTTTTGGGAACATTTTTTGACAATCGTGTATTAACCAAATTTTTAGTTTTTCACAGTGTGTTTTCCTTCAACCTAGGAAATCCAGGTTATCCCCCTAACTTCCTCCACGCCCTTCACTCGGGGTGCCTTCAGCTTTCTCGTCTACTGCAGGGGAGCCTTGCTTGGGTCAGCAGCAGGAGGAAAGATGATTGCTCTAGTTCTTGTCACTCAGCCATTTTAGCAGCTAGAACAAACAAGATTCTAAGAGGAGCTAGTGGTGACCATGTTTCCAACGGGGCTGCCGCAGGGAGCGGAGAGACACCGATGGATGTTTTCAGCCATCAGCATGATGGGATTAAAAACATACAGCACCTCAATTCCCAGGGTGTTGGGCAGAACTCTGCCTCAGGAGTTATCATTCTGGCATTGCCTGGGTGTGTACTTGATAGCATGAACATGACCTTTAGGCACCCAGAATCACTAAGTCACAGTCGTCTGCAGAGCACGCTAACTAAGCGAGGCAGGGAAGCATTTTTATTTTTGCTTAAGAAACACTCATTGAATATTATAGTGGCCTGGCTGTACTACACTGTTAGAAGCACCCTTGCTACTTCACTGCTTTGGAGTAGAAAGTTATCCCCCTCCATTTTGGAACTGAAGAGATGCAACAATGCTACTACTGCTAATACAACATAATAAAATGGTTTTTTGGTGGCCCATTTGAGAATGGGCAAATCAGGGGATTGGAAACAGCCCAATCCCCAAATCACCACAGCCCAGTGGTGACCCCCTTCGGCAGTTGTCATGAGAGAGAGGATGGCTGCTCCCTTGGGGTGTCACAGAGATCACTGTCTGCCTCCCAGCCACCAGTCACTCGGTGGAGGTGGGCGGTGGTAGAGGAATCCTGCCTTCCATGCAAGAGGCCCAGGTTCAATTTCCCAAGCCAAAAAAAAGAAAAATGTTTTGGGAGGCAGATGGTGTGGGGGATTTTCAGCCTGAAAGGTACGGGTTGGACCCCATCTCTGCCAGCAAGAACAGTGTGACTGGGAGAAGTTACCTAGCCTCTCTAGAAAGTTTTCTCACCAGTAAGATAGGGCTGATTGTAATTTAATTTGCAGGGTGTTTTGAGGATAACCTGAGTTAATGTATGTGAAAGCCCCTATATTTTACATATTTGTCTGTGATGTCTGGCACATACATTTAATGAATAGTAACTATATGAATATTAACATCTACCAGTTGGTGCTTATTGTGTTCGGGGATCTCTTTCAATTGTCTAATAATTCATTTAATTCCCACAATCACCCCCTTGTGGCAATATGTTTTTCCTATTTTATATATCAAGAAACAGTGGTTATATAATTTCCCCCATACCATTCAGCATGCAGGTGGCAGAGTGAAGATATGAACCCAGGACGTCTGGTTTCAGGGTCTAGGTACTCAGCGCTATGTTCTCCTAGTAGCGACAATTAATATGAATACATTTCTCCCTGTCCCCAACATGATTTGGAGTTCTACCCAAAACTAATGCCTCTTTGTCTCTTGGACATTGCTGAGGAGAGGCAGGGAGGTGATTCTTTGAAAGAATTGAAGACCCAGTCACAGACCCATGTACAGGCATGTTTGTGTCATGATGTCTAATAAGAAGCAGGTCCTGCCAACTTTTAGGAGGGGGAATTCAGCACTGTGGGTATCTTAAATACATACAGATGTTTTTTTAATACAACTCTAAATAGAAAACAAAGCAAAACACAAAACTAACAAAAGCTACCTTTTCCAGGTCTGGTGCAAAATTATTTACCATAACTTCTCATTATCTTCCTTAATTGCATCATCAGCACACATGGGAAGCCATGGGAAGCCATGGGTCTTTCTGCTAATGTCTAAAAATCATGGGGATCAACATGGAAGCCAAACATAAACTTTGGCCTAAAGTCCTATATTTACACAGAAAAGTCACCCCAGAGACAGACGAGACAAACCGTGTCTGGCTGTATTCTCCCATTGTTTTGAACTGCTTCTTCTTTACCTCTAGTTTTCCACCTAACAAATGTCTACCTGCCTCACTGAGCCTGGCTCAAAATTCACCTCTTAGGGAGGTGCTTTTTGTTCCTCTCTAGCTGGAAGTAATCACTCATATATCTTTGAAGACTCCTTTATTAATCACCCTTAGATTTTGCTCTCATGGAGGTATATTCTTGTTACCCAAGTGGACTTTGGCTCCATAGGGACAAAACAGTGCCTCCTGCATCTCTGTAGATCCTGGCACAGAATCTTGCAAAGAGTATATGCTAAGTAATTATTTGGCTAAATTTCTGATCTGGAAATGTAGCAATGCTGATCTGTAAACATGCCCCCACCCCACCCCTTTTTAAGTGCAAGTTAAATTTATTTTATTTACAATATCTTTGAGTAGTGAATTCTCAAGTTCTCATGCACCCTTTCCCATTCTCCTCTGAAAAGGCTTCTTTTAGAGGCAACATAAGTATGTCCCATTTTAATAACTCTCTGGCATAACAAATAGCTCAACCTAAATAAGTCAGCAACTTATTTCTTTTTTATTAAGTATTTCTTTCATATTAAGGGAGCTGAAAATATTTGTGGAATATGTCTAATAAGAATGTTCTAGTAAATTTGGCTTAAAAAAGTCTATCAGGCTTCAGGCAGAGCAATTTATTCAGTTCCTGGCAAAGTGTATGCTTATTATTTAGGTTTATGGCATTGGTAAGTTATGAATGTAAGGATCACTATTTTCATAAGACCATACAGCACAATCAAAATTCAATTTTGTTTTAATAGCAATAGAATTCACAAACATTTCTAAGAAGATAGCCTAGTAGTTACAGAGGTGGAGCCATGAAACTAGACTGCCTGGGTTTAAATCCTAGCTCTGCCAATGAACCATTACACTTGTGCTTCTGTTTCATTATTATTATTGTATCTTCATCATCATTATCATCAACTCATAGGGATTTCATAAGGATTAAAGGAGCCTTATGAAATAGGGAAAGTGTTTAGAAGAGCATCAATAAACATGATTACTATTGTTCTCCAACATCACCAGGTAGGAAGATGTTGAATACTTCCAAGTTGGAAATGTTTGCAGGACAAGGAGTATTTGTAAATTTCCACCATGAATTCATATACTTACTTCCTTATTTTTTAGGTTGTCAATCCTTCTCTTTTGAGGTCATGCCTCTCTAACCTATGCTGATATTTTTAGATGTAGCAAATATTCAGTTTATAAAGCTGTTGTATCTTACCATTAATTTTATGTGGAGGAAAGAAGTAAAACTCAATTGCAATATCTAAACATTTTTAAATATCAAGAATGAAAATTTCTATGCAAATGAAATAAAATCAGGCTATAAAGAAGTATCTTACTATAAATCTTACATGGTATTTTCCATTCAAGTATGCTAATTGAAGAAGTCCTAGTAACTATTTAAAAAATGCAGCAAGTGGTCCTTGAGTGTATTTTACTTTTACTGCATTCATTCACATAGCAAGAATCTTGAAAGTGGAGAGATACTTTAGAATTTTTCTAGTACTGTTTTGTGGGCAAAAACAATCTTTGAATATTCCATTTGTTCTACATTTATAAGATGAATCAAAGCTGAAGAATGAGATCAATTTTGAAAGAATCAGTTCTGATACACTAAACTGAAAAAAATTCTATGACCTATTTTGGTAAGTGCAGGAGATGACTGAAAAATATGATTTCACAGAAAAAAAATATATAGTCCTTTCCCAAGGCACCCCCATCCTTTTAAAGATCAGGGTTTAAAATGTTAATTTGAAAGTTCCATTTACACAGTGGAAAACACATTCCCTCACAGATTGATAATGACACTTTGTTGAAATTTTCCAAGCAACAAAGAGTTGGTCAAGCTGGGTTTGGCTTTCTTGTACCCTCAGGATAACATGGACACCATGACGCCTCTGAAATACCAGTGACTAATGTCCACTGCTGTTCGTTACAGGGTGACAGTGGTGGGCCTCTTGTTTGTGAGCGGCCTGGAGGACAGTGGACATTATTTGGTTTAACTTCGTGGGGCTCCGTCTGCTTTTCCAAAGTCCTGGGACCTGGAGTTTATAGCAACGTGTCATACTTCATTGAGTGGATTGAAAGACAAATATATATCCACACATTTCTCCTGAACTAATTCCACAGGTGATCAGAGATGTTTGCCAGCCACGCTCAGAGAAAATGGCTTTCTTGACTGTGGAGAGCTTTCCTGCAGAGAACTGTGCAGAAGCACTTTTCATGGGCAGGGTACTCAACAGTGTTGCAAATTTTTGTATTAGTTTTGGTTAAATTTTATTCAGTTTTTTTTTTTTTATGTTTTCCTCTTAGTTCAAGTTCAATGAAAGGCTTTAAAAAAACAAAAACAAAGCCAAGCAGATTTTGTTCTTTTACCAAGTTGAACCTTGACTGCAGCAGGAAATTACCAACTCCGGAGAGAATTGGAATAATGAAGCCACTAGAGTAATGGGTTACAGAAAATTCCCTTTAATGACAAAAGGGCCATCGAGATCCAGGCTGACTAATCTTGGACAGCTTCTGTTTCTCAAGCACAGGAGCAGAGTGGCAAATTTCAATATTAACTTTGGAGACTTGCCTTTGATTTATTAAAAGCCAAGATAATTTACCTGTTTAAATAATTTACTGTTACTCTTCCAAAAATTGCATAATTCTGAGAATGTATGAAAGACAGGGATCAAAAGCAATTAGCATCCAGCTAGGTAGCTGAAATAGCAAGACATTTTGGACACAGAGCTCTTTAGACATCATCATTAGCACCTGACATTATAGCCCTGTCCATTTGGAATTTAAATCAAGGATTAATTTTGTACAAAAGCCTCCACAGAACCTTCCATATGGCTGATGTCAGTCGGCTGACAGATTCCAAGTAGGAAAATTTTCATGGGAAATATTTGTTCTGCCTCTGTGCTAGTGAAGTTGAGATAAAACTGTCAAAGGAGCATTTGCTTTAGACTGGAGAGATACAATTTTTAAAAAAGAATTTTAAATTGCATTCGACCTCCAAATCAATATATTCCAGTTTTCCTGCGTTTACCCATACTAATAAAGGCAAGGAATAATATCTCAAAGCCCAGTAAGACTCTACAATGGTAAAATATTTTGTGACTTTTCCTAGAAAGATGTTTAAATTCAGTGTTGCCATTTCTTCCCACTGATAATTAAAACAAAATTTTAACAATGTTTTTAAGTACTAGACCACTTTAGACACATGAATTCCTGAAATAATTTGTGGCTATGAAAATGTTTTTCCCCACTAAAAAGCTTCAAACCACAACTCCTCAAATGTACCTAATTTAATAGGCATCCATTTTTCAACATTCAAATGCCTTTTGAACAAGTAGGATTCCCTCCCTCACCTCCACCAGCAGCCTGGATGGCCTCAGCATTCCATGGAGAGACTACCTGCAATTTATTTTCTACATCTATTTTTGCACTCTTTTCTATGTGTACACATATTCCAATTTCAAAAAGTTGTCTTGACATTTCCCATGTTATTTATCTCCTGTTGTGTAGTTTATATAACCCTACTGAGAATGTGAATTTGCAATCACAATTGTGTAAAAATTGAAGAACATACAGTCAGTTTTGCCTTAGTTGTAGGTATATACTTAATGTAACAACTTTTAGCCTCGTTCAACTTACCTTCATATTGTACTTATTTTAAATAACCCTCAACACAAATAAAATGGCATACTCTTTTTTTATGGGAATGGAACATGGATAGCAAGTCCCAGAAAATTGTGTCCCCCACTGTAATAGTTGGCACCCAGCTCCCCAACAATCAGAATTTACCTGTCTCACATCACTCTCACAGGAACATGTTCTATCATTTTAGGTGACAGATGGCTCCTTGATCAGTCTAAAATGAGAGGTTGGTAATAGTCCCAAATCACTCATTTGTGATTTGAGTTTTCAAGAAAAACAGCCTTGGTAGAAGTGTAGGAATCTTTAACGCCTAGAGTACATTGTGGGAATGATATAATGCTTGGTCCCCCTAAATTTAGTGAAATATTGAACATACCCAAGTGCAACAGATAGCATCACCTTGGATAACTTTTTGTAAAAGAGCTATTCACTTGTAAATGAGACCCTTTAAAAGGTTTAATACAGTTTCCAAGTCTCTTTTGCCTGACAGGAGATGTGTTTCCAAAACAAGAATTTTTCAAGATTTTAAAAACATAATACAGTTTAGCACCCAGTAATAAAATACATAAATATTTTTTGTAGCAAAATACATGTATAATTATATCAAATAAATAGCCTTACATCTGTTTAGGACACTGAATTTGTACCTAATTTATGAAGCAATTTTCAGTTTCACAGCTCATGGGGTTTTGAAATTGTGGACTCATAACATGAATACTCAAGACTCGACTCATATGTACAGACACTTCACATCTTGGAGACCGACTTTTTTTTTTTCTTTTTGGCTCATTCTTTTCATCCTTAGATTCCAACCCTTTATTTACAAATGAGTGTATCTCTAGAATTTTATTTACCAGGAGATGATGATCTCAGGGAATGAATGACAGCTGCTATGAGGATAATAGATGATATGACATCACTGATTTTTCCATATAAGAAAAGGCCAAAACAATATTCCAGTAAAAGGTGCGCTTTGGGATTTTCATCTAAGTTCTGGTATCAAGTGCTGCTTTTATCTATAGGAGTGATGACAGTTTTCATACGTTATTTGCCAAACAGTTTATTTTTTAAAAAATCATAAGAAAACAGAACACAACCTCCATTAGCCTTATGGGATTTTGAAAGTTCTAGAAATAAGTCTATATAAAAAAGACTATTTGCAATAACAGAAGTTTACAAAAAGTGTCAGACCAGGACAGTAGGTAGCAGGTAGAATATTGAACCCTGAGAATAATAGTTTAATAGTCGTTAAGAAGACCTTGATTTAGACATGGAACATTAGTTTCTTTGGTCCAACTAAAGCCAGTTTACATGATTTACAGCAGCAATTACTTGGCTTTAGACATTTCTGTCCTAAAATATTTTCAAAAGTAATTTTTTTTTTTCTAACAATCTCATGGGATCCTCTGAGAATCACTTGTATTAGTCTCAAATTATAATACCTCATTTTTAGAGGTTACAATATAAGAAAAGTTGTTGGGTATTTTAAAGACTATGAACCCTCAAATAGTCTCTTGAGATTGTTTTTAAATTGCCTCATTTTGATCATGTTTTTGTCAGTTTCAGAATATAGAAAATTGCCAAATGGGCTGTAGACTCAGTTGATTCTGTCTTCCTTACCTTGGCCTCTGTTTCCCAGCTGATAACACCTGCACAAAGGCAGACCTCATAAAAGGTCATCTTCTGACTGGAAGCTGAGAGAAGAACACATTCCTATGGAACCTTGGTATCCCTCACCCCTGCCAATACAGGCTCCTCAGGAGAACACTGAAATGAGCAGAGAGGTATGCCTAACATCTTCAGTCAGAAGACCAAAGGAAATAAAAAGCTATTAATAATTGCTAGCTATATTTCAACTAGTAGAATTATTACCCAATTTTGGATACATTGTTGTTTAAAAGGCTCCTGGTAATTTTTTCTCTGTAAACCATTGATAACATTTTTTTCATGTGGAAATTTCCTCTGAGTTCTAACTAATCAATCTAAACACTGTTTTCTTAATTAAAATCATTCAATTAGAGTATGCTCATTCAAAGCATTTCCCTGGAATCAGAGCTCTCCCAGTAAAATAAATATATCTCAAATGAATCCCCTTGAAAATGTTTGCATTTCTAAGACAACTAAAATACTTTTACAAAATCCAAAAAGTTTCATAAAAGCATTTAATTCTGAATTAAATATTTCACTTCCCTAAATGCTGTCCAGGTCAAACTCTAACCTCTTTTACAAATGTATCTATAAACATACAATAAAGGTCATCACATTCACTCCTTCAAGTCCAGTAAAATGTTCATGCACTTTAAGGAAAATCCAAGTCATCCCTGATTAGTGGAGGTGCCTCTTCGAAGTTCCTCTTCCAAACCTGAAGGAATACTTGCAACCCCAAGTAGGGTACCATATTTTTTTAACCCTTTGAGGGTTCAGCCATCCCTGAGGCCTTAGTTTCAGAGTAGTCTGAGTCTAAAGCAGTTTCACATAGAGATAAGTTTCTTTGCTCAACAGCACAAGAAGTTGCTGGCATCATTGCGAAGACAGCAGAAGGACCAGACATAGGTCTTCTCTCTGACTTGTCAGCTGAGTAATCACCATACTTAGATGTCACTTGAGTCATCTTTCTAGCCCCTCTCCACTTCTTGAGAGCTTCCGTCCTCTCCTTTGGCATCAGTCTGTCTAAGTGCTTGGCCCTCAGAATTGGAGATGGAAACAAGGATCCCTGAAGAATGCGGTATATAAACCTAGGTTACAAAAAGCATCATAGAATTACATTCACATCAAATGAATCATGGGTCATAAAATATACTCAGCAATTAGGAAAAAGGGTCTGGTGGCTACTTGCCTCCTTGAGGTAAAGGGGAAGGATAAGTGAGCTAAAAAAGGGAGATAATAACAATATTAAATAAACTACTATTTATAAAGCATTTAGAAAATAGTGAGTGCCCTATATGTGCTAGTCAAATTAATAAAAAAATGAAATTTATAAAAGTTGAGATACCAATAGTGCTTTCTCATAGATGTGATGTTAGGTTAAATGAGGTAATACATATAAAGCAGGAAGAGTATAAACAGTAAGTGTTCAAAAAATGCTAGCTATTAAGAGTTCTGTGTAACAAATTATCACAAATCCGTCCCTTTCAGTCCAAGCTGGCAGTGTTTATGCTGCTATTGCATTCTCAAAAACCTTATGGGTCATCAGTGTATGTCATGGGGATTTATGTTACTAGATTATTCTCCACAGGTCTTTTCTATATAATCCCATCTCCTTTTCTGGTGGCTGCTGAGGTGGTTGAGGGCATCTGTGAGTCACACACCTAATCTCTTCAGCATTAGCAACAGGTTATCCAGCTAATTCTTGGCCTTCTTCCTAGAATAAACCTCTCAACAGCCAATCTCCTAATTTTAGCAACTTTTGAAATCAGGATGGGCTGAAAATTTCCTATATCTGGTTCCTTTGGGCTAAATGGTTCTTCCCTCAATCTCTTTTCTCTCACATTTTACTATAAGCAGAAAGAAGAAATGAGACCAGAGTTTCAACAACTTGCTTAGAAATCTTCTCAGCTAAATATCCACGTTCCTCATTTACAAATTCTGCTTTCCACCTAACAGTAGAATATAATTAAGCTGTTTTCTACTACTATACTATACTGCAAAAATCTCCTTTCTTCAAATACCCAGTAACATGTTCTTCATTTCCTTCTGAGTTCTCACCAGCACTACCTTTAACATTCGTATTTCTAGCAGCAGTCTGTTTATGACCCTAGATGTATTTTCTAAGATGATAAGGCTTTCCGTATCCACACTTCCCACATTCTTCTGAATCCCTGCCAGCAGGAGCTTTAATGTCCATATTTCTATGTACAGTCTAAGGAAGTCCATTATTTTTCTATCAAGTGCCTCAAAATTCTTCCATCCTCTGCCCATTACCCAATTTCAAAGCCACTTTCACATTTCAGGTATGCCATGACAGCTCCTATCTTCCTGGTACAGAAGTCTGTATTAGTTTCCTATGGTTCCTGTAACAAGTTACCATAAACCTGATTGCCTAGAAACAAAAATTTATTCTCTCATAGTTCTGAAGGCCAAGAATTCTGAAAACAGTTTCACTGAACCAAAATCAAGGTGTTGGAAAGGCCAACCTCCCTCTGGAGGCTCTTGGTGAGAATCCATTTCTTGCGTCTTCCAGTTTCTGGTGGCTGCCGACAATCCTTGAAATTCTCTGGCATAGAAATGGCCAGGAAGTATGCATGGGTTTTTTAAATTTATATTTTAATTTAAAAACCAAACAAGCAAATAAATAAATTTGTTTGTTCGTTTGTTTATTATTTCGGTATCATTAATATACAATCACATGAGCAACACTGTGGTTACTAGATTACCCCATTATCAAGTTCCCACCACATGTATGCATGGGTTTTTAATCTATAGATTCTTTGAAATCTATTGGAGCTTGGCCTTTCCAACACCGTGGTGCCAGAGCATCTCTGCCACCATGGCCGAAGTGTTTTCTCCTCTTCTGTTTGTAGTCAAATCTCTCTCTGTGTCTATTTTACAAGGACACTTACGATTACATTTAGGGCCCACCTGGATAATCCAGGATAATCTCCCCATCTCAAGATCCTTAGCTTAATCACATCTGCAAAGTCCCTTTTTGCTGCATACACAAAAACCACAACATTCTCAGGTTCCAGGAATTAGGACATGGATATCTTTTAGGGGGTCATTTTTTTTCAGCCTACCACAACAATATGGAATAAGATTATACTGTTAACTCTCTTGAAGGACATTTTTCAGTTTATAACATTAAAGTAATTGTTTCTTCAGTTCACCTTGTCAGTTTTTAATCTGAAAGCTGGTGATAATAGTGAGCACCACATAAGCATCTCAACTTAACAGGGATAATGTTAAGTATACAACTAACACCAACATAGGATGATCCAGGTGCATTTTTCTTATGCATTTCTAGGATGTCTATCAGCCACAGAGGATTTGTGCCGAGTGTGCCTTATGATGGTGTTACTGATTAGGGGTGGAATACATTTACCCAATGGTCCAGACAGTAATATTTCAGATTTTGCAAGCCAGATAATTTCTGTTTGAAATGTTCAGCTCTGCTGTTGTAGTACAAAAGCAACCAGAGACAAAATGTAAGTTAATGTATATGTCTATTTTCCAATAAACTTCATTTATAAAAAACAGGCAGTGGGCCAGATTTGGTTGATAAACCACAGTTTGTCAACCCTGTTTGAAAACAATATGAAATCACCATTTTGACTTTCATATCATATTTAAAAGGGTAGAACAACTATCTGTTATAGTATTTTTCAGCTAAGCAGATTTTTATAAAATTCTAAAGAGGAAGAGCTCCAACAGATTTCAAAGAATCTATAGATTAAAAACCCATGCATACCTCTGGGCCATTTCTATCCCATACAATACTAGAAATCAAGTTAAACTAAAATGGGAAAGATAACTGAAGTCAGATCAGGGAGAGAAGGTGTCTCTACTACAGTGTTTACCAATTGTTGTAGAGACTCTTAACTTGTCCCTCTGTACCCATTCACCCCCTCTTCCTTTTAGAAACCCCTAGATTTTAACCTTAGAGTCTACATACCTAGGTTCTATTTAATGGGATATGAGCAATGATACGTATAGCTTCTGGACTGAGCCATTCCCAAAAAAGAAAGGAAATTTGCTTTCCCTTTTCCCCGTTTTCCCTCCGGCAAGCAGGGCTGTGGATATGCTGATGGTGAGTCATCTTTAATCTCGCAGAAGAGGGCAACACCCTTGGGAGGCGGTAGAGCAAAAAGACAGAAGAAAGCATCTAGGTCCTTGGAGAGCCTTGTGAAGCAAAGCTGCCCTATCACTGTGAACTGCCAAATAGATGAGAGTTATCCATGAGAGGGAAATAAATCTTCCAGTTTACTTATTTCACATTTGTTCCCTGGTAAAAGAGTTAAAACCAGTATTTTAACTAGTACACAGACTGACCCCTCTACTACTAAACAGGAGGGAATGCCATCCATTCTTTGCAGTTGCTTGAAGAGTTCTGCACCTATGGTTTAACTTACTCTCGTGATGGTAATACCATACCTGGGTAGAAGAGCAACGCAAGTTGTGAGGACACAAACTAAGTAGAACATTGGGTCCAGCATGTGCTCCTGCATAATCCTGTAGGGGTTGGACGGTGGGTTGCACGTTACACACATGGCTCCAAAAGCCAAGGTGAAGACAAAATAAGACAAGATGCTACCAACAATGACCAGCATGTGGATCCAGGTCTGTAAGACAAGGAGCGGGAACATGAAGACTTCCTCAGATAGGATTTTTGCTTTTGTTTTTGTTTTTGTTTTTGCAGCCTGGCAAAATCTGCTCTATTAAAGAGAAAACACATCTGATCAGAGGGTGAATGGGGTAACAAACCTCAGTGAACCAAACACACGGTACTGCAGAGACAAGAGAATTTTTTGTGAATAGCTCATATCAGTGTTTAAATTTTGCAAAACTAAGTCAAAGGCTAAAAGGTTATCGTGATGACTAGTTAGTTTTATATTGTCCATGCACCATGGGGTGTTTGAATTCTCTCAATTTTTTTTCATATAGCCACTCATTGGGTTTCTTCTTCATTAAGGTAATACCTTAATCCAGAAAACCTCAAGCTTTACCCATTCACATAGGTAGTAGACATTACTGTTACTCACCAATATTCTCATTTTCTTCCCATCATAAGAATTTGGGAGGATTGTACTTCCTCACTCCCTTGAAATTAAACATGCCCACATGTCTTGCTTTGACCAGTGAAATGTGAATGGAAGGGATATGCAAAAGTTTCAGGTTAGAAGCACGGAGGAGCTGTGTGATTCTCCATGCTGTCTCCTTTTCTTCCATGTTGACCAAGAAGTTCCCCTTGAGGATAATTCAAGATGGTCAAGCTACAAGGCACAGTCTGGGTCACTGAGCTGCCCCTCAGAGTACAACTGCTTTGGAGTTATCTGGATCTTTAGCTAACTTTATATGAGCAAGAAATACATCTTTTTGTCTCACCACATTATCTAGCCACTTTCCTATTTATGTATAGTTTGGAATATTTTTTCTTAATATTTTTCTTAATATTATTTTTTAAACTGGCTATTTAATTAAGTGACTTTATTTAGAAAGAAAAGCAGATCACTACCTTAAATGTAATATCACCATTACCTATCATAATGGTGATGAATCTGGGATCTGATCTTTATTACGAGGGAAAGTACCAAGAGTTATTGTGATAAACACAATAGCCCTAACCAGACTTCCTCTCTGACATAATCCAAATTATGAAAGAGAATCACCTTTACCTTACGCAGTACTCAGTGCTATTCAGTGCCGTGTACAGTGTCACACAGAATCACAGCATATACCAGAGTGGTGTATGTTATGCTTTGGGAAAGTACCACCTTTATCAATACTTATTTTCTAGGACTGTAATTTTCAAATAAGATGCAATTTTCTCCTTCTTCCTCTTAACCCTGCAAAGTATTTCCCCTTGGTGGAAATCTTCACAGGTCAGAAAGACTGATCGTTTTTTGTAAACTGTACAAACCGCTCAGAAAGTGTTGGTTAAATCCTTAAGATGATCATACCTCTAAAACAATGATTTAATTTTTTTGTTATTTCTCAAATGTCCCTCCTCCCCATTGAGCCCTATTGCTCAAATCTTATTTCCTGTAAGGTACACTTTTGACAAGTGAGATAGTGACTTCATGGAGTTGACACATTTAAATAAAACGATGAAGTTAAAGTCAAGGGATGCTGGGTAAAAACCAACAGGGAGGTGGGAGGGGTCAATGAGGCGGTGAGCAAGAGCACGAAGGGCTGACTCTTACTGACCAGGGACATTTGGCGGCTGTGAGCTTGAACGTCCCTTGGCATGTGAAGCAGTTTTTAGGGAAGCATGGTGCATCGTGTATAGAGAGAGCAGTCACTGTTTTTCTTGGCACCCAGCCTTTTGTTTCATTCTTCCTGCTGAGGACACTCAGCATTATGCGCAGTCTTGGCAAAATATTCTTCCTCCAGTCAGAGCTTATGACTGGAACTAAGGAAACTGAATTCTGTCACCAGGAACTAAGCATGGAGCACAATGAGGCAAGAAGGGAAAGAAAATGATGGGGCCAGTTCAGAGCAGAGGGCCACCCTGGCAAGCCTGTCTGTTAGTTCCTAGTTCCTGGGTCTCCAGAGCCACTCTGGTTCCTCGGGATATTTTTACTTGGTTTTTGTTTTTACCATGGCTTCTCAACATATTTTTAATAAATTTGCTATTTGCTCAGGTTAGCCAGAACAGATTGCTATGCTCATAACCAGCAGACCCAAACTGACACATTTTACATATTAGATCCTTTGGAACATTAATAAATGTCAGAATCTATGACACTTCCTTCGGCAGTAACCAGAAGTACCTACACAACTGCTTAAAAATGAAGTTAAATGGATATTAAAACAACACAAAATACTTTAGTTCTAGAATTCCTTTTACTCTATCCATCTAGATTGGCAGATATTAATTAACCTTTTACTATACTTCAGGCTTGTACAGTTTGGTGACAGCAGGTCATAAGCGAAGCAAGTGATACCTACTTTAGAAATTATTATAAATAATTTAATAATATAACATTTAAACTATAACCTCTTTCAGCTATTCCTGTTTGAAATGAATTCATTAGAGGATGGTAAATATACCCCAAACACTGGTAAGTCATTTAATCATTCATTTACCCATCCTAATATTTTCTGAACATGTACTGTGTGCCAGTCTTGCCCTAGATTTTGGTACACAGCAGTGAACAATATAAACATGAACCCTGTCCTCAATGAGAATATTCAGAGGATGAACATGAGTCAGATGATCACATAATAACTATAAATTATTATTAGAGCTGTGAATGAAAACTAGAGGATGGTATGAGACAATGGATGGTTAGCAAAGGGCTCTTGGGGGAAGCAGCTAGACCTAACGTAACATTTGAACTGGGTAAAGTGCAGGGACCCAGGGGGGAAGTAAGCATGCATCCCATCAGATGTGGTAAATGCCAAGGCCCTGATGTGGCAATGAGTTCAGTGAATCAGAAACTGAAAGGGGGAAGTGTGGTTCCAGCCCATAAGTAAGTGAAAGTAAGATAGGGGAGAGAAGAAGGGGTATCTCTGCATGAGGCCTTACAGACCATCTTAGGGCTTTAAGGCTTCATTCCAAGTAGAATGGGAAGTCACTGAAGGGCAATTTCTCCAGAGGAGAGCAAAAAGATACATGATTTGTTTTACAAAAGGCAGATTCTGCTTGATTTGTAGAAAAGGGCCTGAAAGAGTCAAGAGTACAGGGAAGAAGACTAAAGGGGCTGAGATGATAGTGGCTTGGACCTCAGCAGTGGAAATGAGTGAGCAGGATATATAATCAGAGAGGTAGTTTATTTTCCAGAGAATGGCAGAATGCTACCATGTGCGAAGAAAAGTTTACAATAAAACTCCCATTACCTGAATCCTACACAGTAGCTTTGCTGCTAAGAGCTACCTTGCAATCACTTTGAAAATATTTAACTTTATCAGTAAGTCAGCAACTAAGTTCAAAAAGACCTAGATTTAAGTGAATGGTTAGAATTCTGGAGGGAGAAAAAGATAAATTTTTACAAAAGAAGGGCATAAAGCCAGCATACCAGGATTACGGCATAACACCTCTATTTATTTTAGTAGAGAGGCATCAGCCTTATCTTGAAGAATGCTGGCCACTAGAAGAGTAATTGTTTCTCCAGCCTGGCTTATACCTCCATAAACCATCCACCATAGATACCACCAAAGGCACCAGCCAGGTGTTTTCCACTTGCCCTGGCTTCTCATCAACCACAGCATAATGGCATTCAACAGTCAACAATCACACTTCTTACACAGTTTTCTCATTACCACTATTGTCTTCTAGGCATCAAGGGCTTAGCAGACTCACTGCTAATAGAAAACATTTCCCCAAGCATGGTTTCAGGCTACTTCAGAGACAGGAGAGCCACTCACCAAACTCTTGCTTTCGATTACCAGGTGGAAGATAATGATGAACAGAGCAGCTGTATTCAGCGGGTTTCCAAATGTAAAGATGTCAATATCTGAGTCCTGGTAGGTCTACAAAGAGAGAACAGTTGGTGACCTTGGAGAGTTGTGCACAAATAGTGGTGTGAATATCACCCCCTTATTCTACAGCACAGTTGAGGATTGAGTCCCTTCTTTGGTGTTCCCAAAAATTGGCCATTTAGGATAAACTGAACATTTCCAGGCAAGAGAGACTGACTCTCTTATGCAAGTCCATTTGATCTTTGAACTTTTCAGTAGCAATTCCTCTTTGTTCTAAATCATAGTTAATCTTCCTGGAAACTTTTACATATATTTCTAGCTCTGTTAAGTGTAGAGAGATATAAAATATGTTCCATTTAACAGTTCTGCAAACCTTTGAAGCAGCTATTATGTCTACCCTGAGTTTATATCTCTGCTAAGTAAATAAAGCTTCTTCTCCTATGTAAATGTTTTCAAGTCCTTACAGGATTCCTCAAATGACACAATTTTCTAATCTTCCACAATTCTAGTCAATCTCTTCTGAATACATTTCTAATTGCCTTTCCTATACTCCTCTTGAAATGCTGTATACCCAGAATATTTTAGCTGGGCAAATGCAAGTCATTTCATTTGAATAAAGAACTAGAGCATAGAAATTGTTAACTTAGAGAATATCTTTTTCATTCTTAATACTGTGGATTTTTTTAACACCATCCATGATCAAACTAATGTTTTCTTCTGGCCAGGGGTGTATGTGGGTGGGCTGCTGTACCCTGCTGCTTGGTGCTGGCCTAAATTTTTAAATTCAGTTTTACACATTCTTTGCTTAGTCACATTTCTTCCATTTTTTACCTGCAAAACAGGTTTTTTAAGTTTGGGGGGAGGTTAGTTATGAGAACTTAAATTTAACACTCTACATATCATCCTGGCAGAATTAGCCCAGCACTGATTAATAAGAGCTCCTATATTCTGACTCTGCCTCTCTGGTTTTGAATTATCTAATTATATGGTCATACTTTCAATTTTACCCAAGTCATTGACAAGTGATCAAGCAATACAGGGCTAAAAAGACTTAAAAAGAATCAATGAGGCATTTTCTCCAAATTCAATCCATTATCTAACATATCTGGGGAGGTGTTATAGTTTAGTCCATTAATAATCAACTTGATTATATGAGCAATCTACTCTAATATATCCATTCTATATGCTGATACCAGTGACGAAGTACAAAGCATCATTGATTCATTAATAAATACTTGGAGTGAACAAGGACTCACATAGTAAGGCACAAAGAAGCAGACCAGGCTTTGATAAAACGCGTCCAGTAAGGTGATCCAGAAGGCAAGGGGTAAGTATGCCTGAAAATGATATCGGGGCAGGAGGAAGATTAATAGGGGTCAAGGCAACGTCAAGGAACAACACAAACCAGTACCTACTTGTGCTTCTTTGAAAGAAGCTCTATTCCTTCATTTTCTCACTCACAAAATATGGGAGATTTGTAAGTAGTAGTGGAAAAATGAGGTGTGACAGTTGAATGGGGTAAGTTCACAGGTGAAAAAATCCCCTGAAGGAAGTCTTCTTCAGCTCATGTTGTTTTATCATTGGATCAACCTTAAATCTACTTGAAATACGGATCATAGTAATAACTTTACATTTCCTACTGATGAGAAGGTACTTTTTCAAAAACTCCAAATTCATCTACTTCTCTATCCCCACTACTCTCTTCATTCTAATTCACAATCAGCTCTTTCTGAATGAATGAATGGATGACCATCTCATTTGCCCCTCTACTTCCTCTCCTACCCCTAAGTCACTCTTCCCAAAGCAGCAGAGTTTTAAAAATGGCAAATCAGGCTATACACTTCCCTAATTAACCAAACTGACTCATTTCAATGCCACCACCATTGACTTTCCACTGCATTTGCAATACAACCTAAGTTCACTGTGTTACCTTCCTGTTCTTCAAACTTGCCAAATCTATTTCTTCAGTTCTTTACCTGTGTTCTTCCCTCTGCCAGGAATGCATTTCCCTGGGCTTACCATGAGCAGTTCTTCATTATTCACAGCCTAGCTCAAATAACGAGTCCTGTTAGAGGCACCCCCAGACCAGTTTGAAAATTATGCCCACCCAATCACTGACTACCTCACTATTCTTAGAAGTCGCTGATCACCATCAAAAACAATCTGATTGTTTACCTAATGATATTCTGGTTCTCAACAGAATACAAGCTCCATACAGTAGGACTTTGACTCTCTTATTCAAGTGATTAAAACAGTGCCTGGTACATAGCAGGTACTGGACAAATGTCAGATTAATAAAATGTTTTTTATATAACTTTTCATGTGCTAAACTGCTTCCTACCAAAAGCTTATAAAGAGAAAGATCAAGTGGAGACACTAGTCAAGCGATTGAAAACAGGTTTTCAAACAAGAGTCAACGCTGATCTAATGGGGTGATGTGTGTGCAGAAGGGAGGGCTGCATTCAGACACAGCAGGAAGAATTAGTGCTATGGCTTAGCAGTGATGTCTGCGCTGGACAAAAAGGGCGACACATGTATCACAACCCTGTGCCAGTCCTCTCTTTTCTTAACACGTTCTCAGTCTTATTTCCTTCCAAATGCAAAAAGAGGCTGAAATTTCCTTGAAAATGTCTAATTGTCTTGTAATGAACAAAGTTTTTATTATAAAGAGACAAATTCTCCATTTAAATTCTTCCATTCTTTTTTTCCAAGTATACAACATAGCAATTTGATAGTTATCTACATTATTAAGTGCTCACACCAACTAGTATAGTTAACTGTCAACATAGAAAGATGTTACACAACTATTCGCTATATTCTCTATGCTGTACTTTCATCCCTGTGACTAATTTATATTGTGATTGAGATTTTGTGCCTCTTCATCCACTTCACCTATTTCACCCACTCACTCCTACCCTTCCCCCATGGTAACCACCACTCACTTCTTAGTGTCTGTGAGTCTATTTTTGTTGTGTTCATTTTCTTTTGTTTTTAGATTATGCACATAAGTGAAATCATATGATATTTGTCTTTCTCTGCCTGGCTTATTTCATTTAGCATGATACTCTCTAAGCCAATCCTGTTGTCACAAATGGCAGGATTTCTTTTTTGTTGCTGAATAATATACCATTGTATATATGTACGTCTTTATCCATTCATCTATTGATGGACACTTCGGTGCTTCCATATCTTGGCTATTGTAAATAATGTGACAATAAACATAGGGGCGCATACATCTTTTCGAATCAGAGACTTTGTTTTCTTCACGTAAATTTCTATAAGTGGAATTGCTGGGTCCTGTGTTATTTCTATTTTTAGCTTTTTGAGGAACCCCCATACCACAGTGGCTGCACCAATTGACATTCCCACCAACAGTAGGGGTTCTCTTTCTCCACATCCTCACCTGCACTTGTTATTTCTTGTCTTTTGGATAGTGGCCATTCTGACTAGTGTGAGGTGATATCTCATTGTGGTTTTGATTTGCATTTCCCTGATGATTAGTGATGTGGAGCATCTTTTCATGTGCCTGCTGGCCATCTGTATGTCTTACTGGAAAAATGTCTGTTTAGGCCCTCTGCCCATTTTTTAATCAGGCTATTTGTATTTGTGGTGTTAAGGTATATGAGTTCTTTATATGTTCTGGATGTTAACCCCTTATCAGATATATCATTTATGAATATATTCTCCCACGTGTAAGTTGCCTTTTTGTTCTGCTGATGGTGTTTATGCTCTACAGAAGCTTTTTAGTTTGATGTAGTTCCACTTATTTTCTATTTTGTTTCCCTTGCCTTAAGAGATGTATCCAGAAAAAACTCCTCATGCTCATACTTAATATTCTTTCATTTGTCAATAACAGACTTCAATAAAGTACATCTATTCCTTTTTTAAAAAAATGTCTTTATCCTCTGGAAAAGAAAGCATAAAGAGTTATTGTTTTCAGTCTACTTTGCCCTGTTACTATTTCTTCACTGGAAATGATGGGATATTCTACCTGCTTTTCTTCACCCAAGTGTCCATGAAATCTAAGCATAAGAACAATCAAATGGTACAAGAGAATAAGACAGAGCCAAGGGGACAACCCAGATGCCACTAGGGATTCAGGTAAAATATAGTCTCATGCTTCTGGTGGACGAGCAGTTGCTTGAAGACCTAGAGCAAAAAGGTAAAAAGTATAATTTCTCCACAGTCATGTAAGGGGGAATCATGAAGTAAAAAAGGATCGAGGATCAGGTAAATGAGAGGCTGAAGGGATTAACTCATGGGGTCTCCCGGAAACTGTGAGTCAGCTCATGGGGTCAAAGCCAGAAGGAAGACTGTGGGCGATGAGAGACGGGCACAAGGCGACTGCTTCCCAGAAGGGAGCCTCCGACGGCAGCCTTCAGACCCGTCTCCTTTCGAGAAGAGAGACTGTATGTAATCCTGGAGAGTATATTTCATGACACTGAAGATAGAAAATGGCCCAACCAAAAAGAGAATTTGTTTGGAGGCCAATTTCAAAGAAAGGATAATGTTTCTGGAAGGTGAAGTCAATGAAATCAATTACTTTTTATCAACAGTCTCATGCTGGGAATCCACCTGCTGTTACCACATTATGAAACAGGCAAGCTCAGTAGAACAATGTGTGCAAAGGACTGATAACAAGGTTCAACTTCAGGAAACAATGGCCTCAGCTCTTCCAAGCATAAACACCAATCACGATCTTCAGTCTGTACAAACAGGCTTTTAACCCCCACCCCACCCCACCCCCTACCCCCGCTATAAAAACTTGGAACTTCCCCCTCCTCACCTCCCTTTTTCCCCAGTGGATTTGGAAGTTAACAGGCATGGGGTGCAGGACAACGTTCATTAAGAGCGACCACACATTCCTGCATCCTGGCCTTGAACTTCAAGTCAGAACTGGATTCCTGTAGGAAAACCCTGTGTAGTTGTGTGATGTGAATGGAGTAGGTAATATTAAAGGATTAGAAGGATTCCTTCTTCCCTGAAAGCTGAATGTGTGACTTTCCTCTGTGTAGGCCGCTCCAGGTAGTCTGAAGATATTAAATTACTCTCCAGTCTGGAAAGGTAGTTCAAGTCAGAATGAAGTTAGGCTGATGAAAATGAACGAATCATTTTGAATCTGGTATTTTTTTTCAAATTTCTGGTTAATTCTGAGGCATAAAAATGACAGTACTGGATTTTTTGTGGCTGGAACGTTTGTACAGACCATAACTTAACCTTCACACCATCCCTGTAAAGGAGAAACTGAAGTACAGGCAAACTAAATAACTTAGCCAATATCACACACCACAGAGAAAGAATTTACACCCAGGCTAAACATAACCCACTATTCCTAATGTGTGCTACTCTGGGTCAGTGTCTTCAGGACAGTGAGTGAATCACAACACACAGATTTCTTACAGTGGGTCTCATTTCTGTCTGTCCAGTATGTTTACAGGAGACCATTCTTCTCAATCCTGTGTATAGGGTTCAGCTCTGTCCTTAAGAATGATATATGCCCAGGCCTGGTCAATGAGAAAGTGATCCTTTTAGCCAGAGTGATAAACCCAGAGAAAGGCATGGGCCTCAAGCTAGGCCAGTGAGTCATAAACAGGACAGTCACAATTGCTTTAAAAATAACAGTGTTCTGTAAACTTTACTCCTGGATTTTGCAGCTATGTGAGCCAATAAATTTCCCTTTTTCATTAAGCCAGTTTGAGCTGGTTTTCTGTCACTTGCAACTATAAGTCCTAACAGAGTCCTCTTCTCATGACTAGAATATCTGACGAGACAGACCCCTCAGCTTCGTCCACATCTAGGTGTCTGTAGGCTCTTGGTCCACTCAGTCCCTGTAATGGTGATAATGTACTTGCGAGACCACTTTGGATTTCCAGCCGTTAAACAGGGTGGGGGTGCCAAGGACTAAAGACAGCATCAGTGCTTAGTCTACCCCCAGCTCAGAACAACGGTAGATAGTGTGGATTTGGCAGGCAGGGTTCACGTGCACCGCCCATGAGCTCTGTGACACGGGCAGATTGCTTACGGTTCCTCTCCATGCCTGACCTTCCTCACCTACAGCATGGATGACAACAGCATCTAGCTCACAGGGACATTTTGAGGATTAATGTATGTTAATAACCTAGAACAGTGCTTGGCATTATATAAATGTTCATAAGTGCCATCTTAATGTTGGTTATTATTAATTTTGTGAGAGATGAATTAGAAAGAAAAGAGCTTTGAGACAGCTTGCCCAATTAACTGGTGACAATACTCTAGATAAGAGACAGTGAGGGCAGTGAGACAAAGGAGGAAGGGGGGACAGGGGTTAAGCAATACATCAGAGGTAGCTGATGGGACTAAGAGATCAACTACATGGAGGTGGGGCATGCTTTTAGGGAGAGGGAGCCATTAAGATCAGTGCACTGTTTTGTGTAGCACATAAAGAATTTATTTTGGCTTTACGACCAGACTAAGAAGGGTTTACATCCTGGCTCTACCATTTTTTAGCTGTGAAATTTTTGGAAAAATTAGCCCCTTTGAAGTTCAAATTCCTTATCTTAGAATGGGAATAATACCGGGTTCTCTCTCAAAGTGTTCTGTGAAGATAAGACAATGTTTAGCAGTTTGCACAAAAGATGGCACAATGGGGTTTATTAATACTAGATATTATTAGTTGCAAGTTCTAAACATTGGATTTTTTTTTACAAGTACCTAAGGACTTTCATCATTTTCCCTGTGTTCATCTCAGAAGCGAGTAACTTCATATCTGCCATGCTAGCAGAGGGCTTTTGCATCAAAGAGTTTTAAATATACCACAACATTTGAAGCAGGCTGACTGGAAAATGCCCTGGCCTTGGCAAAGGATGTGTATTGGCCTGAGCACTTCTGCTTCAGTACCTACCTCTGATCCCTGGCCACTCTTGTAAAGTTCAGGCAGCTGCATGAGGGTCTCTGCAGACACATCTTTCTCCAAAACACCATAAATGACAGGAGGGGCAGATGTGAAAAGTAGGTTGAAGAAGATCAAAACCCAGTAGTCAGTCATGGATGTTCCTGAAAACCCACAAAAGAACTGGTACCAGAAAAGGAGGTTCACGTAGGCCTGGGGACACAAAGAGGAACATTAGCCATCTTAGAAACAGCACTGCATGCTGTGACCACACATGCCATGCACTGCCACTTTGAGCTGTGTGATCTCAGCTTCCCTCCCAGTGTAGTTTCCTCAGCTAAAAAAAGGGAAGATCACAACTTACCTTGCAGCCTTCCCTTGGCAAACATTTTATTAAACTGCTATACATACACACAAACATACCCACATACACACATACCCACACACAGCACTTACTGTGTGGTGCTGGCCCTGTTGTAAGAGCTTTACAAATAATTCATTAAATCTTGGTAACAACTTGGCAATCACTGTTGTTTCCATTTTATGGATGAGGTACCTGAGGCACAGGAAGCAAAGGAGCATGCCCAAAGTCACTTGGCTAATGTGGCAGAGCCCATTTATATTCAAAGTGAGGCATTCTTAGCTCTAGATGGAGAGAGCCTGGCCCAGTGCCTGGGTTCAGTAGGCACACAGCGAATGGCCATTCTCGGGCTTTCTGGGGCCACAGTTATTTTTAGTGGTGAAGTGGGATGTTGCCAGTAGGGCAGCCAATCATTCCAGTCTGCGTGGGAATGAGGAGTTTCCTGGGACACAGGACTCTCTCTGCTGAAGGTGGGACTGTTCCACGTGAGCCAGGTTAGGTAGTCACCCTAGAGGCCAGGCGTATCCTACATCATTTCCTCCAGTATTTTGTCTCAGATAAGCCAAGTCCAAGCTAGCAAAGGCTCTGTGCCTTCAAGCAAGGCAGGCCACAGGAAAGGACACAGGGCGTCTGTTTCAAGGGACACTTCCTACTGATTCTTCGACTTTAAGCCATTCACCTAACCTCTCTAAATTTTGGTTTCCTCATCTGAAAAATGAGAATTACATCACATAAGAGCTTAGTATCAAGAACAAGTTAGGAAGTGCTCAGGACCTGTCATGTACCTTATGAATATTAAGATGTTGTTATCATGGGCGCCACAGATACACTAGAGCCCCTGTGGATGAGGCCACAGTCCTTAGAACCAAGCTTCTCAGCCTCAGGTCCACAGGCACTCATTATGCCCAGATCCTGAAGATGTATCCACTTTGGGCACATATGTTTTATGGCACTGTTTTGGGGACTGAATCCATAGTCCTCATCAGTTCTCAAGTCTCCAGAAACCCAAGAACCGGAGTCTCAGAAAGATAAGCTACTTGAATGGCTTCTGGTACTGACTCTTTTTAAGATAGTTTATAAATTATTCATTGTTTGGTATGTGACTAAAAGGTAGAAATAAGTTGGGAGGACATCAGTGTGAATGGCTATCAATGGTTACAGACCAGAAAGACCACAGGGTCCTGGCTGTGGAACCCCCCACCCACTTTTTCCCAGAGCATATGGCATCTCTTCCTACTAATAGTGTTTCTTAACCATTGAAGTTAACCTGGGGTTAAACGGAGGGAGGTGGAGGCATCAAAATTGAGGAGAAGGTAGAAAAATGCAAAGGTATTTACAAAAAACTTGGGAAAGGGTCTCTTCTCTAAAAGCCATGACCACTATAAGTCCTGGAATTTTAAACTACAAATCACAGCTTCTCCCAGAATCATACACTCAGATATGGATGTTTTACATTTCAAAAATTTTCATAAAGTAAGTTTTATTAAAGTTTGGCTAAAAGTGTTAATTCTAATTAAGCAAATGACTGGGAGCTTCCTAAAAAATTAATGGAGCTTCAGAGAAAAAGTGCTCTTGCTGACCAGCAGACAGATACATACATAGATCAGATCTAAATGACACATTTGGAAGATCTGAGAAATGACCCATTTGATGTTATTTTTTTTCTAAAGATATTATTTAAATAGAATGATGTAACATATTGACTACTAATGCTACATACGGACTTTGGAGACTAGAATAAATCTAGCCTAAAAATCATGACATATTTATATATGACTCTGCCTAGAAGAGGCTTAAGCGAAGCAAAGTAAGGTCAACGTGATCTTATGAAAGAAGAAACAAATTTAAATGGTATGCCAAAGATTAGAAGCCAGGACTTCTAATCAAATTCTGTGCTTTTAGGAATGACATAATCAAAATTAAGTTCCTTGACCATAAAATATTTCCCAAGAGCACAAATACATTTCATAGGCTTGCAAGAGAATTTTCATGTGAGTGTTAAGACAGCTACAGGCTTAGGTGTTATATTGGGTTTTCATCTGTGTTTTCAGTACATCACATGGGACACTGATTTGAAGACCGAAGATAATTTTCAGTAGCTCCTAGAAAATGGAAGCAAACCTTTTCATTCTCTACTGACAGATAGCATTAAACATTTCATAATTCTGCTTGTCACCACCTATTTATGGAAGGTCAAAAATTGGATTTTAAATAAACCAGACAGGACTTCACTGAATTTAAATGCATAGGGAATAGAAAATGCCAGCATATGGACGAGTCTAGCAATTTGCTGTCAGCAGCTGAAACACAGCACATTCCTAGATTATTTCTGGTAAGGTAGCAGGAATGCTCCTGGCTACTCCTCAAACATCAGCAAGCTCAGTAGCTTAGTGTAGGGCACTTCCTCTTCATCCCTTTCACAAGCAGGATTGGACGGACAAATTTGCTGGAGCTACATACCACATTCTTGTAGAAAAAATAGAGAATCATGTTGGAAAGCCGTGTGTAACACCAGTGCCCATGGACAAGAAGGAGCTTGCTGAGATGTTTAAACTGAGAAACAGCAAAGTCACTGGCCATCACAGCCTGCAGAGGCAATGGGGAGAGAAGGTCACTGTGAGCAATTGGACAGACAGCAGGGCACCCTGGCCATCAGCAGACCAGATTAATTATTTCAACCTTACATCTGTTCTTTCAACCTTATGTGCAGACCAAAAAAAAACTCTCAAACAAATAAAAGCCCATGAACATAGCCTGAATGGGCTGCCTGGAATTACAACTGAGCTTTCCAACAGGGTCACAGGAAACATGACTACTTCTCTGGTTACCACTGTGATGTAATTTCAGCAAATATACCTTCCCTAGAGAGCAGCTCCCTGAAGATTACAATGTTCTTTCGCTACCCTTCAATGAGGAGAATATTCAAAATATGGCTGGAATCACTTTTTGTAACTTAATATGTCAAGCAAAGAGATATTTGAATTTCTTATCTTTCTTAGAGATATTATAATAATATACATTTCTTCAGAAGCCCTAAGCCTCACATTCTACTTTCCTCTGACAGTATTTGCTCCATATATGAAAAGCAGACTTTTGGACGAGCTTCTCTCTGAATTTTGTGTCTAAAACTCTATCCAACACATACACGCACACATGTGTATGCACCCCTCTCCCCCAGCTGAAACAGGACCCTCCTGCCTCCTTCATTCCCTCTCCTCTCTCTTTAGGACCTTCAGGTCTTTTATTCAAACCCTCAGTACTTTTCATCAGTGTCAAAAGTCACATAGTTGTTGCAGGGCTAAAAATACATATTTACATGATCTAGACAGGCTACATTTTTTAAATTGAACAAGTGAACCACACAGTTAAAAATACCTATCCGGGAAAATACTCTATTACTCACCCAGTAAAGAATGAATGCATGCATGGATAAATTTCCTGCCTCCCACTCCTGAGCTAACCACACAGAGCCTCATGCTTCCACCGAGATTTCTGCCTGGAGAACACTGCCTTTGATGGGTAGGTCAAGTCTGTGATGTCTGGGTGCACAGCATCCACTCACCTGCATGCCTTCTTGACCTGAGATCCCTATCCCAACGTCTGCCACTTGTATCATGCTGACGTCATTGGCACCATCACCTTCGTGAGGCAGAAAAGGTGAGAAGCACATGAGGACTGGAGAAAACATGCAAACTTTGCGAATCTATGGCAGCCACTCAAGCAAACACACAAATGTCCTTCAAAGTTTATCCCATGTCTCCAAGTTACACGGCAGCTATTTAAGCAGAAATTAAATGTGGCGTCTGTCCCACTGCCATCAGGTAGAATTCCAAACTCAGCACTGCCTTAGAATCCTTCACACCATGGCACCTGCCTGGGCTGCTCTCCCTTTGCTCCACGCTGCTTGTTCTAGTTTCAGTTTTCCAGATACACCTGCTCTCTCCAGCATGGCGCACACTGCTCCTCTATTCTTTTAACACTGTCCTCATCATCCCCACCCCACTTGGCTCTATTTCAATTGCTCTTGCTCTCAGCTTAGATGTCACTTCCTCTGGGAAACACTCTCCATATTCTCTTTAGATCAGATGCCCCTTCCTTCGGCTCCAGCACCACACTGTGGTCTCTATCATACCTGTCACATGGGATTGTGGTTGCTAGCAATTTCTTGGTCTCCCCAACACAAGGGGAGCTTCTTAAGAGGAGGTATTCCCTTCTTGTTGGTAATGAATGGTTGTTCCCAACTGCCTACCAACCATCCACTTGCTTTCTAGTATTAATACCTGATCTTCCTCAGGAACTCTGAGTCCAGGTGGTTTGTTATGATGAACCCAAACTCCCAGATTCTGGATGGGCACATGAACAAGGCCTGGACAGTCAGCACTGTTTCCTGGCCTCAGTGACTGGTTCAGTGATGGGCACATGACTCAACTCAATTGCTATAACTGACTTGTCCAGGGGCTCTACCCTCATGAACATTTGGATCGGGGCTTGAACAATTCATTCATTTATTGGTTCTTTCAATAAGATAGTTGGCCAAAATTCCCCCTGATCCTGACACTTTATACTCTAAAGACACTTTATACTCTAAAGACATGTTATCTTTTCACTCAGGTTGTTAACTGGATAGTATATAAACCTGGGAATTTTTGGTGACTGTATCAGCCACCTTAGGGGAGAAGATACCTGGGACTCAAAACAATCCAGGTGCAAAACAGACTGAGTCCTCATCTTGCTACCCTTTAAGTATTACAGTGTTTCAGAACTTAATCTTACACTGCTTCTCTTTTCCAATTATACTCATTTTTTGGTGATCTCATCTAATACCAAGGCTTTAACTACCACTAGACCTATGGTTCCCAAATTCATATCTCCAGCCAATTCCTAATCACTAAATTCCAGACTTTATATCCAAATTGCCAACCCGATATCACTGCATAGATATCTAATGGACTTTTCAAATATAATTATGTGTAAGACCTAACTCCCAATTCCCCCAATTCCATCTCAGTAAATGGCAGCTCCATCCTCTCTGTTCTCAGAAACAAAAACGTGTCCCCCTTAACTCCTGTCAGTAACATAACAAATGTCCTTAGCTCTTTCTTCAAGCCATGTCTGTTATCTGACCACATCCCTCCACCTTCTCTGCTCTCAGCTGGGCTCAAATTACTATTATGTCTTCTTGCCTGAATTATTTCAACAGCCTCTCAACTGATCTCCTTCCTTATGTCCTTGTACCCAACAGTTATTCTCAACACTGCAGCCAATGTGATCCTTTTAGACATAAGGCAGATCATGCACTTCCTGTGCTCAAAGTCCTCCAATGGTTTCCTATCACTTCAGATAAAAGCCAAAACCTTATTATGGCCTCCAAAACCCAACATGGTTGGGCTGCAGAAATCAACTGCATCAGCTGCACCATCCTGCAGAAAACTCTTCCTGCAGAAGACTCTTCCCTTCGTTCCATCTGCTTTGGCCTCGAACATACCCAGCATAGTCTACTGCCTTCACTTCCATTGGTTCTTGGCTCTCTTATCATTTCCTTCAAGTTTCTGCTCATAAGCATCCTTATTGGTGAGACATTTGAAGAATGTATTTCAAATAGCATCTCTCTTTCCCTCCCCCAATGCTCTCCATCTCCCTAACTCTGCTTTATTTTTTCAATAGCATTTGTCACTATCTGATATATATTTATGCCTTTTTGGTTTTGTGATTTTACTGTATGCTCTCCTACTCAATGTAAGCTCCTTAAGAAAAGGTACTGTCAGTTTTATATACTCACATATTTCTATAGTCTAGAAAAATGCCTGGTACATAGAAGACATGTAATACATATTTTTTGAATGAATAAATAAGTGAATTGTTCATCTTCCTGAATATAACTTTCCTAAAGGCAGAATTTTTCAGTTCTATCAGTATACTACCCTCCTTAACCCAGTTGATTTGGGGAGCTGATGTTACCCAGAGTCCCATTACATTGTTTTCCAAGTCACATCTCTACCATGTGGGTCAGGGTTAAATAGATGATAGAGGGAAAGGGGGAGGCGCTGAGGGTGGGAGAGAAGAAAAAGGAGGATTAGGGGAGGGAAAGTGGGGTAGGACAAGGATAGACATACTGAGGAGTAAACAGAAGTACGGAAGGAAGGTCAGACAGAAGGATCAGCCTCTGGTGTGGCAAGAACGAATGCAGGGCTATGTTGCATCCCACTCACCGATGGCCAGGGTCATCACCCGGAGGTGGTTGCGTACCAATTTCACCACCTCACTCTTCTGCAGGGGCGTGGCTCGGCAGCAGACCACAGCTTGACAGCAAGCAGTCAGCTCCAGGAACTGCCTCTGCAGACTCTCCTGCAGGGCAAACTCCAGCGTCTTCCCAGTGATAATGAGTCCAGCCTGCAGCCCTGAGTCCTGGGCAGCAGGAGGCTGGTGTAAGTCCTCACTTAATGATGCTTGCTTGGCAGAGACTGGATTCTTCTTCTGAAGTTCTTTCAAAATTGTGCCCATTAGCATCTCACAGGCATCCTTGAAACAAGAGGCAAAGGCAGTTAGCCTTGGGGTTCCCTTGCTGGCCATATCCAGCTCAATTTCTCTTTGTCACTCTTTAGCAATTGCTGTATCAAGGCAACTCAAGGTAGGGAATGACTGGCTATTCTCACAGCTCTCCCATAGGCACTTCCATGTGTGTATGGGAATCAGCCGAAAGGATGGAGGATATCTCCCTCCCAACTACAATCAAGAAACAGCTATAGAATTTCTTTTTGTGCAGTCATCTCAAGAGCCCTTTGGTCTTACTCTGCTGTTTCCTACTTGCTTGACTTGGCAAATTACATAACTCTGAACCTCAACTTTCTCATCTGAAAAATACAAATATCAACATCATAGTATTTTTGTGAGGAAGAAGTGAAATAATATATGAAAAGTTTCTAGTATAATGCATGACACACAGAATGTGAGAAGGTAACTATTATTTTCATTTTCTTTTCGATTCAACACATGAATCTTCATTTCACATTTTTGTGCTTTTTGGTGGTGATTTCACTGTTTAAGATGGCCTAGTGCTGAAGTGCCTCTGTCCCGTGTCTCCATACTCAAGAAGGCTGGGATATGCCCTATGGAGCAAGTATGCGTCTTACATATGCTTCCCCTCAGGCATGTGCTACAGTGCAGTCGGTCATGAGTTCAGTGTCAATGAAATCAATATATATATTAATAAGGTGTCTTTAAACGTAAACACACATGAAATGGGGTTAGGTATTGACTGGTTGTGAAAAATATACTGACCAGAAGCTGACAGGAACCTAATCCTGTATTTCCCCCAAGGGTAACGGCTCAGTACTCACTAATTCAATGTTTATGGCAATTTTATAGAACTTCATGAATAACAGCAATCTACTGTATTTAGATATAGATATAGATAGTTTATCTAACACATAATATAATACAAAAAGCATGCCTGACAAGTAGTCAGCTGCGGGTACTTAGACAAATCACAACCTTTTGGAATCTTAGGCTATAAAACGGGGATAATTTTATCTGCTCTATCTACTTGCTATAATTGTCAGATGACATCAAGTATGAAAAAGCCTTTTATAGATTTAATAAACATGAAAATAAAGAGTTACCATTTCAGGAGATAATTTTAAATGAAATTATGAAAATAAAACAAAAAAATTAAATGATAAATCTTGAAAGGCCTTTATGTATCACCGTGCAGCAAATAATCCAGGATATGATTATATTAAAACAAAAAAGAAACAAGCTTTTTATGAAAATGGAGACTGTGTCAGTTTTGTAAGTGGTTGCATTTACTATAGCCCAACTTGTAAATTTAGGAATAAAAGCTGATGTAATTTGTAAAGTTAAGGTACTGCCATATGGAAGTAACCAGATATTCATTGCCACATGGCCCACTGAGAATTTTACAGGAACAATTCCTTCACTAAATGACAAATTGGGCTCCAAGATCTTCAATTCCTTTTTTTTAACTCTTAGCATCTCCTGAGGAAGGGAGAGTGTAAAAGAGAAATAAATACAGTGGTTGATCCCCTAGTATGTGCCTGGCATTTTATATGCATGGAACTAAATTATGTTCACTGTGTTCTGTTTAGTTACTTGGAAAACTCACACAGGTGGAATAGCTTCTTGATAACAAAAACAAATTTACCATTTACACTTAGAAAAGTCCATAGTGAATACCTCTTCAATTTGTAGTTTTAAATGTCTTTTACCACAGATTGTATATTTATAAGTAAACTCCACAAGCCTAATTACCTTTACTGCTCACAAAAATGTCAAAGTCTAAATCAAACACCAGTAATTCACTTTTCCTTATTAGTATTTGTTGAACTCCCTTTCACCTGCCAGGCAATTTAAACAAATTATTTTCTCATTTAATGCCCAAACAACCCTATGCAGTAATCATTATTCTCACATCACAGGTAGGGAAAAAGGCTCAAGAGGATAACTCCCCAAAGCCTGGTCCCTGGCAGGCCAAGCATTTGAACCTGAGTCTTATCACCCTTAGGACACATGCACCTGAGTGATCAAGATGACTAGGCATTTTCTCTGCAGCCTCCTCCACCCCCTACAGGTACTGGGAGGGGGCACAGGTCCCCAGGTCGCTGCCAGCTGCCAGGGAGAACCTGCTCTGTGTTCAAATAAGGAAAACTCTCTTTCCTCAAAATGTACGATCCAGTTGGGTATTGCTTGAAGCTGACTGTGAAAATACGGCAAACTAACCCTACAAAGGCCCAAGGTACAGTCCAGATGAGAAGCTCCAGAGGATTCTGCAAGGCAGGTTGCTTGACAGAATGGATCTCACCCATTAAGTTTTATTACTGAGAAAGGAGGGAGGAAGGTTTTTTAAGCTAAACAACATGAAACAAATCTTAAAGAGTATCACTATATCAGGAAATTTAAAAAATATATATAAAATGCCTGTTTAACAGATTAGAATGTTTGTGTTAGAATAGTGGGATAGAGGTGGGTGGGAGGACAGGAAAAAGTAATCAGGTTCTAAGCCTCTTAAATTCTTTTTCTTTAAAAAAAAATCTTTTTCCCCTTCTCTTAAACGGGTTTTCAAAATTTTAATATTCTCAGGGGGCACTATCTAAGAATTACCAATAGAGGGCATGATAATCCTGAGTCTATTTTTAGAATTATCCTAAAAATACTAATTTATTCGCCTGATTCTGATAGAAATCATCACTTTCCCTCAGTTTGAAAGGGAGATACATTCCTGTCTCAGAACTTATATATTTTGTCTCTATGGGCTAAATCTTGTCAAATCCCTGGTAATCCAATGTGGAGGGAAGAAAAGCAAATAAAAAGAAAGGGCAATTTTCTTTTAATGTCTTTATTCAGCAATGATTCCTCTTAATCATTATGTTTTACCAAGCCTTTAGAAGAACTATGGTACCCTCCCAAGGACAACCCAGATTGCTGGGTAAAAGAGATAATTATCAAGAAGCTAACAGTTATTCACTTTTCTTTCTCCTTACATTTATGAAATTGCAAATGTTCCAGCAGCTTTGCAAAAAACAAAAAGAGGTTTAATGTCACTATACATACTTTACTTTGGGTATTGAGGATAAAGAGCTTGTCCTCTGGCGCCAGCAGTTTGCATGCATAAGCTATGTTGACAGCAGTCTCCTGCTTGTCCCCTGTCAGCATCCAGATCTTGATACCAGCTTCGTGAAGGGCTTCTATAGACTCAGGGACTCCCTCCTGCAGACGATCCTCGATGCCAGTAGCACCTATAAAATAACCAAAGCTCAACAGGGCTTGTGAGAAACCAAAGCCAGCTGAAGCTCACCTAGGCTATAATTGAACCATGTCAACCCAATCCTCAACTACACAAACTGTTCCAGTAGCTTCCAGGGATTCAAAGAAAGTGTGAAGACTCAAACAAAACTCACATACAAAGTAACATTTTGGGAAGGAAGCCTTAGGAATCAATGAGTTTAGCAAGTTTATTTGTTGTCTTTTTGGCTAGCTTTCTTTTCCGTAAATTGAGGGGGTTTGTTTCAGTTACTTATGTAATCTGGCTCTACAATTCTGTAATTCTATGATAGTCTCAAGGGTAAAGTATGTTCTAGCCAGTAAGACTTAATATCAATTTTCAGTGCTTTCATAAGTCCATAATCCCTTTCCAAAAATAACTGAGGTTAGATAAGCTTTGGAATTCAAGTTTTGCAGATTTTAAAAAGGTAATATATATTTTGTAATATTTGGTAATCAATCATATTAATTTTTCTGCAGCAAAACTTATAAAAGTTCACACTATTTAGGATAACAAAGGCATAAACAGTCTTATCAAATCAGGCCTGATTTGATTGCCAAATGAGTTTTGGCACTAAAGCCACAAAGCAGCTTTGAGTTTGGAACTTCAGAGAAGGAAGTGTGGGCCCACACTACTCACGGTAAGAGAAATGACTTAGGAGTAGGCATTGGTACTCTATGGGGGAGATACTAACTGAGACTATTGTTTTTCTCCAAATCAGAAGAATGGAACTCAGAGGTTGGTCTCTTTGTGTGTTAGAAGCTAGATCTCCAGACTCTGAGGCAGTGGTTCTCAAACTTGGCTGCCTTTTAGAGTTCCTTGGGGAGCTTTTAGAAATTCAAATGCTCAGACCACACATCCAACCAAATGAATCAGGATCCCTGGGAACAGGATGCAGGCACCAGTATTTTGCAAAACATTCCAGATTATGTTAAAATGCAGTTCAATCTGAGATAAGAAATGCTAGTTGTACAACCTTTAGTGGAAATCAGGAAGTAGGAGAAGAGAGGGAAATAAATTTCATTAGTCCAGTTACAGGGGTAGAATAAAGAACATGGGCTCTGGCGCTGGGTAGACCTGAGATTCTTCCTAGCTCTGTCAGTTACTAGCATGAGACTTTTAAAGTCATTAACTGGTGCTCCAAGTTTCCTCTAAATAAGACAGAGAACTTTTAATGCAGATTCAAAAGGACAAAACACATATGAAGCACCCTATCCAGTGCCTGACAAGAAGCTTTAGCTTTCTTCTCTTGAACCAGGATATTTATTTGACTTCGTACTTTATGTTAAGTGTTGGGGTTTTAAGTGATCTTAAGGATGACCACCCTGATCCCACCATGAAATCTAGTTCATTACAGTGGAAAACAGAATGGCAAGAATTGGAAACTGGGTAGCCATCAGACTGGAGAGGATGGGGAGAACCACAAACATCTATTAGATCAAAGTCAAAGAAAAAGGCATTGGTGAATGAATGATTTGTAGAGACATTCAGTGTTTTTTCAAAATTCTCCATTCAGACAATACAATGTAGTCTACTTACCAAGTAAGGTTAGTTTGTTCTCCAACCTCATGGCAGACTCAAGAAGTAAATCTTCCCTGTTGTCAATGCTGGTTTCAGCTAAAAAATGATTCCTTAGCCACTCTGTATATTCAGTGTCACTCATGACCTATGGAGGGGAAAGAGCCATGAGGCAAGCCTTATGAACCTGCAGGATTCTGCCAGGATGGACCCCTAACAATGACCAAGCCATCCACTTGTTTTAGGTATTCCCCTCCCTGGGCACATCTATGCCAGGTTGTCCTTATCTGTAAGCCACGTGGTCACATGCTCCCCAAACTCTCTATTAGACTAGGGTAACACTGGTGATGGATGGACCCTATGGCTCAGTATCTCTTAGAAATTTTAGGCACTGTGTGTAACAAAAATGGGTCAATTTATTTAATTAAACCAAGGAGTATGCTGCTAGGAAACGTCTCCATTTGGTAGTTAAATGTAATGATGCAGTTGAGAAAGAGGTGTCAGTATTATTCAGTTTGAGGTATTACGTAGCCAACAGCACATCTGGTATCTTCTAATGGTTTATTTGTGGGTTAGTTATTTGTAAAGAGAAAGAGAGGGGGGAGCCATAAGGGCGAAGCAGGGAAGCTCCAGACAAAATAAGTGGGATCCTGCAGAGGGAATCAATTACCCATTCCTTTATCTTCAGGTTACCATAGAGGGAAAATCTACATTTCAATTCTTACAAAGCAACATGGAGTGAGGCAACTTCTCTATCTACTTATTCTTGCCCACAAACAAGGTAGTTTGATATGGGGGAAATGTGACAGCTATCGGGCTACATTTTCATCAAAGGCTGGATCACTCCACTGAAAGGCAGAAGCTTTTGTCTTGCTTTGGCCTTGAGCTCTACATTCTTACAACTGTGTGTGAGGCTGGCTTTTGATTCTCCACCCAGCTGGTTGATAAAGTGCACAAGACTCTACAGTCGATGCCACTCTCACTAAGGCAGCTACCAACAACTAGAATTTGGGTAAGAAATGAGAGATCCCTACTTTGGGCTGAGGTTCTAGCCAAAGTCCAATTGAGGTTTCCAAGAACCTTATAGTTTAGGAATCATATGTATCAGCACTTTAATGTATATGTATCTCCTTGACATTTCTACTAGCTAGAGCTCAGAAGAAGGAGGGAAAATCGATACTCTGTCTTCTAACAGAGCAAAAATTAACTTCAGGACAAGGCAGGGAGAAAAAGCTAGCAGGGGTTGGGGCAGACATGGAGAAGAGGAAGGAGGCAGCTCCCCTGGTTCTCCGCCAGTAGTTCCCTTATGCAGGCTGGTTATGTTTCTTGACCTCCCGTATTCATCAAAGTCTCTGCTATGCTTTACAGCTAACTCCCTTCTCTCCCCAATAAGCACATCCTTCTCTTGAACTAGCCCTTACTAGACTCTGTGTCTACTCTAAGCAGACATCTTTCATCTTCTGCCCTCTGTTCTACTCTGAAATACAATGGGTAGTCGAGTTCTCACTGAAAGAAGTTCTCACTGGAAGCACGCTGTTCAGGTATGCAGTTGGGTATGTGTGGTTATAGGGATGGGACCAGGGTAGTCGGCTTATCCAGAGGGAGGGCATTACAAGGTGCTTGCATAGCCTCACTGCAGCTGAGCAGCTTGACGCAGTCAATATCCAAGCCACACCGCATGAGCCAAGTGACTCAAAAACTTAACCAATTCACTCTTAAAGGGCTCTATCTCTGTATCTCCCATGACACGTGGGGCAGTTCTGGTAAGAATGCCCCTCAAATAACTTCTTAGAACTCTGCCCTTTCTTACTACTTAAATTTTTATTTAGAAAAGATACACTACATCCTACAGTTATTCTCAATAGAGAATCAATCAATACTGAGGTAGTATTTAGTAAATTTACCTGGATTTGCAGATAAAGACTCATGAACATTTAAGGAAAAAATCACCTAGAATTTATAAGGGAAAAATTAAGGCCAGTCTCTGGTCTCATTCTTTCCAAAGCACATTTTAATGCTATAAGTCAGAGGAGTGTTATTTACAAAGCACTCCGGGGAAAGAAACTAGGTGGGAGGGATTTTTATTCCCAGCCAAACTGTATTCAACATACTAAAGCCCTCACAGATAGATGAAAACATCTGAGAACTCAGAGAGTATAACTTTTAGGCACACATCTGGCAAAATGCTTTGAGAACCAGCATATGGAATAAAGAAGCTGTGAAGAGACCCCATGATCCAAGGACTCCCCAATACCTGGATCAGGGTTTGATACATGCCAGTTTCCACTAAGCAGTGGCCACATGAGAGGAAGACTAGAGACGACGGGGGTGCTGAGCGGCCTCACCCTCTTTGCTATGCACAGAGTGCGCAGGCCGCGCTCGGCATACTCATCCAGGTGCTTCTGGGTTCTCCCCCTTATCATCGTCTCCTGGTTTCCCAGACTTGCTCCATCTGAAATAATTAACAAAACACAAGTATTCCCACCAGACTGCCCAATTATCGGCATATTTTTAAAAAGAATGATAGCTTCACTCACAGCAAACAAAAGGCCTTGTAGTTTTGAATCTCAAATGTGCACTTATAAAAGGGACCCCAGAATAAACCTTTCCTTTGTACCTCTCTGTCTGGGGAGCAGAATACCAAGAACTTAACACAAACACTGTTCCCACACCATTGAGAACAGCAGAAACAGTAACTATAATGTCAGCTGCCTGCCCTTCACTGCATACTTCTTACCATTTGCTAAGCACTGGGCAAGGTCTACATGGTTTGCATATCGTGTTATTAAGCCTCTCAGGAACTTATAAAAGAGGCACTGTAATCCCTATTTATTGACGACTTAGGCACAGAATAGTTAAGTAACTTTATCAAGACATAGCAAATGACAGAGGCCAGATTTGAACCTAAGTTGTTCAGCTCCAAAACTAATGTGCTTTCTCACCAAATCCTAGGAAGCTTCTCCTACTTCACCAAGTGTGACTGACCCCCAAATATTCACTTGTTTGCTTTTATAAAGCCCTTGAGAGTAGCCTTTTAGTCTCTGGGGCCTTCACATCACTACCCTCTGTGTCTGAGTGAACCCACCTGGGGAAGCCACGGAGAGCAGCTCCATGATCACAGAATCAGCCCCCTTTGTATACACCACAACTTGGTTGGAAAGGGGGTGCCGCACCACAACAGACATTCTTTTTCTTACTGAGTCAAAGGGCAGGATATGTAGGAGTTGAAACGTTAATGGTCCCAAAGCAGCAAAGTCCACAATGACCTGCTCTGGTGTCCGGGACTGCAAAGTGCACCGGTAAGCCCTGGCGGCATACACTAGGGCTGCTTCGTCTGGGCTCTCGGCCTCGTAACACAGGTTGGAGGCTAAGGGCTGTCCAGGGAGGGATTCCGCCTTGCCATTTGTGACACCTGCATCACTAGTTTGTATCTTCACTTCTGTAGGGCAAGCTGAGTTACTAGAGGCCTGGGGGCTCACTCTCATCTGGGAGACCTCTTCCTCCACAGGTGAAACAGGTTTCATTCGACTGAAGAGAGAGAGTCTGCTCACAAAGGGGTTTGGGACCCCAGAAGATGGCTCCTTCCCACTGGCAAGAGACGGTGAGCTTGATCTCCGCACAGACAATCTCTGGAAGAGGTTTTTAATCTCTTCCAAGGACTTAATGGGCATTCCACTCAGTGAAGAGAGTCCAATCTAAGAAAGATAATTTAGGAAGGTCTCAGTAACGCAGTCAAAAGCAATTTATAACAACTTTGAAGTCAAATTGGGAAAAAAATAGATACGAGAAGAGTTACCAGTACTTAAATAGCTAGCAGCTGGCTTCATACTGAAAATTGACATGGAAAACATTAATAAAAATAAAAAAGAAGCTATGAGGAAAAACATATGTTACTGTTGATGGCTTTATACATTTCTATAACCATTCAGGAAGAAATCTGACAACTGATAGACATAAATTGTTAATATTGCTAGCAGTAGACATACTTTCAGCAATTTTTCATAATGAAATAACTTAAAATATAAGTAGATCCTAGCAATAACAATTTAAAATTATATGCAAATTAAGTATTCAATAATAACATAAAAAACCTTCTTGAATGTACAGTATTGAAAAATAAAGTTTAAAAAACTATGGGGCAATATTGGAAAAGCTATAAAAATAGTTTGAACAGTGTAAGTGCAAATGGAAAACATTGGAAGAAAGTAAATCAAAAGGTTAACAAAGTGTCTTTTTTTCCTTCTATTTTCCAGAGTCTATGAAAAGCTGTTACTTGATTATTTTTTTTTTTTAAAAAGGCTAGTAACCAAAGTAGCTTATGGGAGAATAATTATAACATCATAATATGAATTTGAATTTCTATTTTTATAGAACTCTTTCTTTGTAGCCTGATTTTTCTTCCTTGCTCTATTTTTATCGGTGATTAAACTTAGGATTTATTATTAATCATGAAGATAATTGGATCATAAAATTTTCTCATTCAGAAGTGCCCAAAGAATTAAATTGTTTTCTCCTAAACATTATTAATTTTGTGATAGGTTGAGGGACTCATGCTGACCAATTTTCAAACTTATTAGCAACTCAGAAATGAAGAGTGAAACTCAATCACAGTTGAAGTTTCTGTATTCCATGTGGATTCTGATTGGCTCTTCGGACACTGCCTTTCTATCACTACCTTGAAAAATCATATAGCTAAGGCTCTTATATGCCTACAGAGAATTTTCTTTCAGACCATAGAATATTATATTTTGGGGGATAAAGCAATGGTATTTCTTAAACAAAAAAATACCAAAAGATGCCTACTTTGGAAATGGATGTATGAGAAAAATGATCATATGGGGAGGAAAAGAATATCCAGTGATTTATTCTCTACTTATATAATCACTTTTTAAAGAGCAACACTCAAGTCAGAATCTTATAAAAATACAGTCTCTAATCAAATGAAAGCTTAATTGGAAGTAGGTTATTTTTATGTTAAAGTTGACCACCTCTGAAGTTGCCATAAGAAAATGATCTGATGAAAAATTTAAATTTAATTGGATTGTACTGCAAATGGAATTTTAAGTGGATGTATGCAAAAGAGGAGATGGTTACACACGGGGAACACAGCATAGCAAATGGTGAATCACCAGCCTCTAAAACAAGTTTGTCTTTTTAATTGAAAATGAATTTTCCATGAATTCTAAGCTACAAATAGACTTTAAAAATCCATTTTTGTGGGCACTTCAGAACCTTGGCATGTTATAAATGTACTGGATTTTAAATGGATTGAGTTAAAATTACCCCAACTGGTACATGAAAAAGGTATATCATTAAACATGGTAATGAACCCAATACTTTATATTTTGCTTGAGGTAGTGCATCTGATGTTAGAAGTTTCAGAAGTCTCAAAGCTTCAGTTTGGTAAGGAAACTGAAGGAAAATGAACAAAGTCACCTTCCATAAGAACTGCCCTCATCAGGTATCCTCCTAGAGACAAAATAGTATCGTAGCACTGAGCCATACTTTCTGGGTTCAAATCCCACCTCCTCGACAAATCAGTCATGTGACCCTGGGCTAGGTACTTAACCTCAACAGTAGGAGGAATAGTATCTAACTCATGGGTTTGTGGGATTTAACATGTTAATACCAGTAAATCACTTAGAACATCGTAATGCAGAAAACAGATTAAGTGATGGATAAAGGTTAGCTGCTGTCATCCTCCTCCTCATCCATACAACAGGACCACAGTATATTGAATCCAAAGCTCTCTTCTGGAAGGTGACCTTTGCATTAGAGACCTTACCTTTTGTCGCGGTTGGTTTGGAGCAGAAACCACTACTGTGTTGCAAATTGCCAATGCAATAAAGAAGTCGACAATGTACAAAGTTTCCAGTGGCAGACTTGGAATAGTCTCATCCAATGGGGTAAAAAACTGAGGTGTAATCTGACTAAATTTGTCCAAAAGCCTGGTGTCTGGTACCACATCTGTTTCCTGAAGATCCAATAAGACAAAGTGTTGTTACAGTAATTATCTAAAAATGAGAGGTTTTCTTATCCACATGAGAAGTAGCTATTTTAATCAGAATCTATGAAGCATAAGATAGTGAACTTCATTCCTCTAAAATAATATTTAATGTATATGGTTACATGAGAAGTGAGAATAGGAAAACAATGAACAAAAAATAAATGGAAAAAATTGTTAATGGAGACTATCTTGACTATTAACTTAAACTGCATAGGAAGTAGGAACAATACCTTTCACTATAATCTAAGTAAATAAGTCTTTCTTCTGGAATACACAATGCCAGAGCTATATTTTATTGTGTCTAGGATTCTAGCTTGGGCATTGATTCAGCCAACAGGAACTGAAGAGTATCAACCCTTTTTAAAGTAAGGGCATTAATCATACTGTGTTATTTTTACAAAATATTTTACAGCTCATATCACTACCACTGTGGAAAAAAAAAATTAACTCTCCAAGATAAAAATTACTGTGAGCAGGCTAACTACTATGAAGCATTTCCTAGTAATATTCTATGAAACAATAATAAGCATTCCTCCAAAACATTTCTGATAATCAAATATATTTGATACTATGTCCTGTGCCCTCTTAAAGATGCTTAGTACAAACTGGCTCTCAGAAGTTGTTATTGAAAAAAAATACTTCATTTTGTGTGACAGTGCTTCTCACACTTAGGAGCATCAGTTTTAAGAAAAGAAGTTGTTGTAGATATCTGTTTGTAATCTGTTAACATGGTCAACTACTTTAGAAGTTTTCCATGAGTCAAAAGAACTACCATCTGTCCTGAATCAAGTTTTCACAGAAGTGCCACTGTATCCTAGAGAAGCCATGGATTTAGTTGGCTGGCAAAACGTACTGACTGCAGGAAAGCCAGGAGAGGTAATTCAGAGTAAAGAGTAAAATATGCAGATGTGTGATATTCTACTTGGAAGACTGTGGCTTCTCATTTATGCTTATGGGTTTGGTGAGAAGTAGCACAGGCCTAATAAGAACAGAACACAGGCTGTAGATCATATGGGTTTGCATTCAAGTCCTAGACACACTGCAGACTAGCCAGTGGCCTCAAGCAGCTTACTTAACCCTCTGAGCTTCACTTTCCACTTCTGGATAATGGGAAAAATACCATGTACCTCCCAGGGTGGGTATATAAAGTAAGTGAGATGATGAGCAAGATGAGATGAGATAGGTACACCAGGAACCCAAAAGATTCAATGTTCTTTTTCCTTCTAGAATGACATACCTTCAGGCAGGTTACCAGGCCCACAATGGGTTTTAAAGGTCCATGTTATCTGCTGTCACAAGCATTCTTAAATTTCTACCTAAATACATTAGTATCTACCGTCCTGTGAAATTTGACTTGGCAAGCAGTTTGATGGAGTTCACAGGCACACGAAATCTGATGGCTGTTCATTAATGAGTCAGCCATGTACCTTCATGAGACTCACACTCATGGTAACACTGAGCCAGTGCTGGGCCTTAGACCCTTTCCGCAGGGCTTGAGTCAGCCGAGGGAGGCTTGGGGAATTTGTTGTCCGGCATTTATCAAGGCCTGTGATCCTACCGCCATCTAGTGCTTGTGACACTCCCTGGGCTGGAGCAATATTTTCAGGGGCATCCATCTCAGAATGTTAATAACTATTAAGCAAGAAAACAAAGAGTTCCATACTGAAATAAGTTTAAGAAATGTTTAAATTAAACCGGTTTCCTTATTGTAGTACTTCTTAGGGAGTTTAGTGGGTGCTGGGAATCTCCAAGAAGAGGATAGTATGTAAAGTCTTCTCAAATTTTATTTTTTAGAGACATTTGTTCCACTGAACACATTTAGGATTGAATTAGAAACCTCGGAAGCTAATAGTGATTTTGTTATATCAGTGATCTCCTCATTGACTGATACCTGGCTTCAGAACATAAGAATTCTCCTGGATTTCTAAGTTAATCTAAGACTAATGAACGGTTCATACCTTCCATGTCTGTGGTAGACGCTGTTGACGTAAGTCAATCTAATACATTGTTTGGGAGTTTGGATATTGCATGACTGAGAGCCTATGCCACAGCAACGAGAACACAAGGGAGAGTAGAGCTGGCCAGAGGACAAACCGTCCTATAAATAAATGTGAGAAAGTCCAAAAACTCAGGACCATCATAATATATAAAAGAGCCAAGACAAAGACTGAAGGAAAGCTCTCTATCAAAGTGAAGGCATGGAGCATTCCTCCACTTTGGCTGGTCTCTCTAAAATAACTTAATCCCTAGTACTAAAATATTTATTGGTGAATTGAGGGGAAAGTATAGAAATATCACATGCAATTCTTATTAATATGACTGTATCCATATGCATTTTTTTAAGAATCTTCCTCACTGAGACCTTCCTCAGTGAGATTCCTCAATTACATAGCTGACTTTTGCTCTTTTTTTCTCTGAAGGACAGCTTCTGACTTCCCTGAATGTTTATTACCCTGAGAACCAGGCCCATACCACCATCCCACACACATGTACATCTCTCCCCACAGAGTCTGTAAGTTCCTTTAAAGGAAGGACATATCTTATCCATCTTTGGATCCCTGACTCAGTACCTGGCACACAGACAAGCAATTCAAGTTAACTGTTGTTCACCATGATCAAACACTTGCTGATTTTATATTCTATAAAGAAGGGAATGGATGAGAATAAAAAGATGCCACTCTTTAGAAACAAGTCCATAAACCTCTTCCACTTGGCCTCAAATAGATCTTTTTAATGCAGAGAAAGTTTATACTCCTAATTAAATAATACACAGAGCACAATATGGATAGCTTCCCATAATTAAACAAAGCCTTACCCGTTTCATGGTGGGGAGCCTAGCATCTTTGATCTAATGTTATATGACAACTATTTCAAATTTTAGGTTTCCCCCATGAGTCCTGTTATACCTCCCTGCCAGGTTGCAGATTTCACTTTCAAGTTCCTTTTTTTATCTTCTCCCTATTTAAATCCAAATGAAATAACCAAACACTGGCCATAGCTCTTCTTTGCTAACAGTGTTCACTAAAGTTTTTGGATGGCATTAATATATACTGAATGTTAAGTCTGTTTTAAAACTGAGAATGACAGGAAACCTCTTTAATTGTTTATGCCAAACCTGAAGTGTCCACGGTTTAGTAATGGTTAAAGACACTCGAGGGAGATAAAGCTGACCAAGTGGTCCTAACACTGTTCCCTGCTCCTTCCCTAGTTCCACCTGTACCCATGGTTTTTATTTCAGTTCCACTGCCACCCTACTTGTTTTAGGGGCTCAGCAGTCCACCTCTACACCTCTGGCTTAAGTATGGACACAAATGTCTCTTCTGGCTCCCTCAGATTCCTAAATACCACAGTTCTGAAGGAAAGAGACAAAAGCCAATAACCACACATGGTCCATTCCTCCTCCACAGTCCTTTGGTTCTGAGCCTTTGCGCATCCCATATGCCGTCTGCCCTAAACACTTTTCCTTCTTTTTATACTCTGGAAAATCCTACTCATTAGTATTCCTAACTCGAATTTTACCTCTTCTGTGCATCCTTTCTTGATCCCTCCTCACCCCTTTAGAGTTGACCGCTCCCTTCTTTGTGCCCTCACTATACTTTGGATGAACTACTATTACTGCATCTTTAATATAGGATTATAATTTATTTATTTATATGTCTGCCTAGAACAAAATTAAAGAATGGGGGCATGTCTTGTTCATTTTATATCCCAGTGTCTAGTATTGTGTCATTATCTTCCATTAATCTGTCAGTTACTCATTCATCCCATAAATCTGTATTATTGATCTTTAATGTCAGGCACTCCTCAAGGAAAGTGGGCTGCATAGGACAAACAGGACCCTGGCTTGCATGGAACTCACATTCTAGCTGAGGAGACAGCAGATCCAGAACACTAACCTATAAAGAAATAAATAAGTTGCTTCTACATTGACACAAAGAGAGATGGGGTGGGGGATGGAAAGAGCTTTGGATTGGGTGGTAGGGAAGGTCTACCGAGGAGGTGGTATCTGAGCTGAGACCTCGATGACAGGAACAAGACAGCCATACAAAGACCTCAGAGAACAGCAATCCAGGTAGAATGGATAGTATACTTGTTGAACAAAAACATCTAGAGAATTAAAGAAGCATGAGAACATTGGCTTACAAAGTAAGCCAATCTCTAACACAGGTAATATGAACCCAGGACTGATGGATCTCAGTGACATTCTAGCTCCCAAAGGCTGGCGTGCCTGCCAGCATGCTGCCTGGGACCTTCACTCTCTGGCTCTCAACTTGCGTCCCATGAAAGGTGCTATCTTAGAAACTCCCACTTTGAGACATCACAGCTCAGTGTGCTCTCAAGCTGGTGTTAACCTGGGCCCCACAGATGGGCTTTTGGAATCATGTGCAAAATTTTTACAACTGCCAATTTTTGAGGTCAAGGATCTATAGCTTCCTCAAAATAACTTTAGTCTCCAGAAAGGATAAAATCAACTCATCCAGAGCAAGAGTGAGAGATGATCTCACATTTCAAGGAAGACTTCTTTATCCTATATATAAGGGTGTGGTATTGAAAACACAAACCAACCACCCCAGAGCACCTATGTAATCAGAATGACACAGGGCCTCAGAGTGTAGGACAAGGGAAAAACAAATGGACTGAACAGGAAGACAGAGCTTACTAAGCAGCTTCATTAAGCAACCTTCAGAAATGCTCTATTGAGAAAGGACATGTGAGACCCTGAGTTAAGTGTTGAGGATTCAAGATGAGTAAGCCCTTGCTCTTAAGGAGCAAATGGTGTATGTCAGACGCAGAAATAAGGCCAATGTAACAAGGACCAAGGGAGGGAGGAAATGTGTACACAGGACTCAGAGCTGAGAGGAGAGAGGGTCTGGGAAGTCTTCAGAAGAGAGTATATTTCAGGTAGCTTTTAAAGAAATAAATATGTCATCAGATTTGGTAAACAGAGGTAGGTTGTGAGGGGAAAATAGATTTTAACAGGGGAAATGGTTATGATTATGAACAAACAATCATTTGCTCCAAAAAAAGAGTGGGGCTGGCTCAGGAAACCAAGAGCGAGGTCCTGTCCCACCAGGTTGCCGGTACCATACCACATCCATGGAAGCATGAGTCAGTATGTGGTTAACTTCAGGTGGGTGGGAAGTGTAAAAGATCAGCAGAGCAATAGATGAAAAGATAAAAAAGAAGAAAATATGTATCTTTTATCCCCCCAAAACTGGAGAAAATAAGTCTGGATGTTTGGAATAACCTGACATATGACAAAGATACAACATGACAAGTTTTATATCACTAGTGCCATGGAAATGAATGAATTGTACTGAAATGATCACTTTTGTTGCTGATTTTTGTTGGCAACTTAGAAAAAGTGCCAGGAGATTCCCCTCCAGGCCTTTCTAGGACAAATGAGACCACTGGGGTCTACTCAGATCACGTCTTTCTTATGAAAATCATACAATAAATTCAATATAGAAACACAAAGGTCCCCAAAGATGATTTGTTCTGTTATGTCACCTATTTTATAATCACAACCATTTACCAGTTCCATGGCTGGGGAATCCTCATCTTGGTAAAACACAGAGTTAATGAATTGTGGAAGAAAGAAAAGACAGTTGAAATTTTATAGAAGTCATTTTAAGTACAGCAAAACTTTTGATCTCTATTCATACATGTATCTTTCCTTTTTCCCATCTTCCATCTGTATTTTTCTGCAGCAAAATGAGTTTGTCAATAAGTGTGACTAGAAGTGTCCCCAGAACTTCCCCTTGGGACTCAGTAAACATCCAAATAATCTCTGAAATGGATATATTAGCAAATGTCATTCTGAAGACTAGAAATGGGGTAGAAAACATAGGTTTGGTGGGATCTAGGGGAAGACTACAGAAATAGAAAAAGGTCTTAGAAGGTACCTAAAGGCTTTTGCATTTCTCTATAATTTACACATACTTACCTGTCTATTAAATAATTCTCGTAAGCTTTGCTGGTTCTGGGAGAGAGTCATGATCCTTAAACCAAGGCAACCTTCTTCAGGCCCAGAAATGACTGGCCTTGATCAGAAATAACTGTTTTTTCAGGAATTATATACTATCTTTCAGCATTGAATTATCCCCCAAATTTGGATATTATGATATTATTTGTTTATAATTTGAATTATGTGAGGCAATCACATGAACTGCAATTACCTAGTCTCTTCTCAGAGAGGGAAGACAACAGTGTTTGGCTCTGTCGAAACTATGAGGGTGTTCTTTCACTATTCATTTTGGACGTGCAAGATTCAAGTCACGCATTCATACTTACAATGGGGCTACTGAACGCAGCCTGCCTGGAGTGAGGCACTTCACTGGCTCCTTCTCCACTTCCTAGAGTAAAACAGCTCCCAGCAAGATGAGTTGGGGATTTACTTCCCAAAGGCCCATTATGAACTGCCCTGCAGCTGGGGGCCTTCAGTTTTGCCATATTGCTGAGGGAGCCGCTGGGAGCACCTGCAAAATCTTCATCTTCAGAGGATGCTTCCTGATAGGACTCTAACCTCTTGGCTGAGGGACAAAAAGCACACTGGGTCATTGCTTAAGAAGAACCACTTGCAAGGTGAATATGTCACACATTTCTTTAAATAGCTATTTCACACCATCTTCTCCCTTTTTGAACTGGCTGCCAAACTCCCCTCCCCCCAAACCCTTAATGAACTTACCTCAATGACAAAAGTAAAAGCAATCAGACAGGAACTACCTTCTTTTCCCATCATCAAGTCCACCAACCTATCTGACAGGAACTACCTTCTTTTCCCATCATCAAGTCCACCAACCTATCTGCATCTGTATTCAAACTCTCTCTCTTCCCTCTGCAACTATGGAGAAAGTCACACAGGCCCTCCACTGGTACCCTACCTCCTGTCCCTCTGGCCTTCTCATGGACTTCACCCTCACAATTCTCCCTTCTGTCACTTACACCAACCCCTCCTCAACTGAACTCATGGCTTTCTGTCCTTGTCTCTTCACTGAAACTGCTCTTGTCAAGGTTGCCACTGAGTTCCACATTACCAAAGCCAATGATCGCATCCATCTGTGTCTTAATTGAACTCTTAGCAATATCCTACACAGTTGACCATTCTCTCCTTGAGATGGCTCTTTTAATACCATGTGTACCTGTTTTTCCTCCTATTTCAATGGCCATTCTTCTTAGTTTCTCCTGCTGTCTTCTCCTCAGCCCTCAAATACTGGGTGGCTGCCGGAGGTCTTTTCCTTCTCCACCTATCTACTCTTCCTTGATGCTTTCATTTTGTGTCATCTTGGAAGTAGCATCTCTGTGTACATGACCTCTAAAATTATACCTTCAACTCTGACCTCTAACTGGAATCCAGACTCAGACACCCAGCTCTCCCCTTGATAGCTCCAGCTGGATGTCTAGGAGGCTCTTTAAGCAGATGACCGCATGGCTTGCACCCTCATACCTCAAGTCTCTTATCACATCCCCTTGTCAGTGAGGATGTCCCAGCTCTAATCATTCTATTATAAACCCTATGCCAGCACTCACCACCAGCTGCACACTAAATATCTTATTTGCTTTTATTTTTCTAATCACCCAGTAGAATATAAACTCCAAAAGGTCAGAGAATTTCAACTGTTTTGTTGCTAGAGCCCAAAGCAGTAGTTGATCGATACTTAATAAATACTTGCTGAACAAATAAACACTACATATCTTAAATTTGACATGGTCAAAGTAGAACTTTTCCTCTCTTCCTCTTCAAACTTACTCTTTCTCTGATCTTCCCCATCTTTGTAAATGGCACCTAATCATCTACCTAGTTATTTATAACAAAAATCTAGGATTCTCCTTGATTCTTCTCTTCTTCCCCAGGCATGATATTCAAAGCATCAGCAAAAGCTGTCCATTATTTAACCAAAATATATCCCAAGTATTTCTACTTCTCTCCATCCCCATTACCTCAGTCCAAGCCACCATCATCTCTCAACTGGACCAGTGCAAAAGACTGATTGGTCTCCTTGCCTCTCTGCACTCCATTCCTCAAACAGTAGCTAGAGTGATCTTCCTAAACCATAAAGCAGATCAGATCACTCCCTGCACAGAACTGTCCAGTGGCTTCACAAGTCACCTAGAATAAAACTCCTATCTTGGCTTCCATAAGTCAACTGATATGACCTCTGCTGACCTGTTCATTTTCTTGTCCCTCCGCCTTCCACACTTCCACTAAAATCCAGCCTCACTAGTCTTCTTCCTTTACTTTGAAAATTGCCAAGCTCATTCAGCTTGAGGGCCTCCATACTAGATGCTTCTTTTGCCTCTGAACTTCAAATTTATTTTATTCAGATCTAAGTTGTAACCCCTAGAGAGGCTTTGCCTGACTATCCAATCCAAAGTAGCCTGCCAATCATTCTATATCATATCACCCCATTTTAACTCTCTGCAAAGCAATTCTCATTATTTAATATTTTTCTTGAATTGAAAATTAATTTATTTGTTGTCTATTTTCTCCAATAGAAGCTCTGTGAGAGCAGGGACCTTGTCTGTCTTGTTTATCATGATGCCCAGCATCAGGAAAACAGAGTAGACAATCGGTTAAATGCTTTTTGAATTGCTAGTTGTCCATGTTCAGACTAAGTCTAGCTACTGAATAAAGTGTGGCTTTTGGCAAGGTAATTTATAAAATGAAGAATATTTGCATACCCTGTTTATTTGAATAGTTTTGTCTGTATTTTTTAAGGAGGAGAGGCCAGGAAGCAATGTGGAGATCCTGAGTTCTTGACCCCACTCTTCCAATGACCAAGGGGCTTCCAGTGAATCACTTTCTCTTTCTGGGCCTGTTTTCTTATTGGGGAATAAACAATTTAGATTCCATGACTTCAAGATCCTTTCCAGTTCTGCAGTTCTGCAAGCTTCATTATATTCTCTGCCTAAATAATACAGAATATTTCCCTGTATGACCTTGGAACTTCAAAAAGCCCATCTACTTATTGTGCCCCAAACATTCAGAAGTTCTCTATTCTCACTTGTGCCCTCGCTCAGAATATCCATTCTCTTTCTTTCTACATACGTAAATCCTGAACATCTGTAAAGGCTTACTTCAAATGTCAGTTCCTCAGTAATGACCTCTGTAACTGTACCAGCTCTCATTCACTGGGCCTTTATAGCTTCTCCACTGAATGGTACTATGTGCCAGGCATTTGTCTCCTTTAATCCCTATAACAACCCTCTGAGGTAGACACTATTGATACCTCCATGTTAGAAATAAAGAAATCAAAATTAAGTAATTTTCCCTATCTCACAAAAGTGATACATGTCCAGTTCTATAAACTGCATAGCCACTGCTCTGAGTCCTCTTGTTATACTGTTTCTAAATAGAGCCTTATATGTTAGCATGTATGATTCCTTAACATTCTACATGGTTAATGTCCTCTGATTTCAATGAGTCCATGTTTTATAGTTTAATTAATATTTATTGATTCAATAGTGAACAAATGTATGAAAACACATGAAATATTCCTAGTGGAAGGTAAAGTTGTATGGTATAGATGTATAGATTTAACATTTACTAAGTACCTCCTTTTCACTGAGCACACAGCTAGGTCCTTTATATAAACATTTATAACTACATATTCCCTTTTCATTTGAAAAATAATGCTGTCATGTAGGAACTACCACTGCTCCACTTTGCAGCTGAAGAGACTAAGATCCAGAGAGACTAATTATTTTGACCACTGTAATCAGCTAGTTGGGGATAGAGATGGGATTTGGATTTAGGTCTTCCTGACTCCATAGCCAGGACAGGTATCTACTGCGTTGTACCTCCTTAGCACTTGCATATACAATCGGTTAGCTCAGTGATTCTCAACAAGGGTTAAATTTGTCACCCAGCAAACATTTGGCAATGCACATACACACTTTTGGTTACTACATCTGGGGGAATGAGGGCTACTGGTGTTCAGCAGGCAGACACCAGAGAGGCTTTAAAACATTTTATGATACACAGGAGAGCTCTACATGACAAAGAATAACCCAGCCCAAAATGACAATAGTGCTGAGGTGGATAAATACTTGAGCAGCTAAAGAAATGTATTGATGAGGTGATACCATTTTTTAAGTAAATAACTAAAGTACTATAAAACATTTATAAACATAAAGGCTATACTTCAGGAACTTCTCCCGGCTATCATTAGGGAAATCAGTCATCATGCAACTGTGTAATTAGTATAATGCTAGATAGCTCAGCTCTTATTGTAGGCCAAATTTGCTCAATTAATTAGCACTGCAAGAGTGGCATCATGAAGACGCAGAGTAAACTTTTAATCATTTTGTGGAAAGCTATGAGGAAGTAAACAGACCAGTAAAGTTACAATGTGAATCAGAAACAAAGCTACTGGAGCAACACTTTTAGACTCAGTGAAAATTTTTCAAAAATTGGGTATGAGAAACAAAGGCTTATTATCATACTGATAAAATCTATCCAAATTATCAAGATGACTACTCAGATGTCCCTTACAGTAGGGCCTAACTAGTTCCATGAATGCCTCAAAGTGGGGCAGGAATTCTAATGTTCCAACTCATAATGGGACAATACAAAGTCTGTAGTCTTCCTTTGTCTCAAAGTTAGGTATTAGGTTAGCTACGTCATGTTTTTTTCTTATTTAATCTCTCATCCATCTTCTTTTCCGATTCTCCTCTTAGAATATCCAGTAACCTCTTCATGGCCTATTACTTACATTTATTTGATATTTGGAAGAAGTGTGAGTGAGGCTATGAAACAGAGTTTATCACATTCTTCAGTGTGCTCTCCAAAGGGCCAAAAACAAGGTGAACAGCACAGCGCACACAATGAATTTCTTCCAACTCTATCATCTGCATATCTGCCATTTTGCTGTGAACTAATCCCCCAAACATTTCAGCATTCCAACTTTCACCTGCTTCACTCAGCTGAGCGTCTTCCAACTGTATCACACCACCAACTGTATCTAGCTTGGATTAACACATAGTCTACAGGCACACACCTGATCATCTACATTTGCTCTCTTACAACACTAAACTATCCTTGATACACAAATCTCCTAATCTAAACTAATTCCCCACATATTTCCAGCATCCCAAAAATTTCTTGTCCAATATTGTCTATGGCCCCAGACTTTGATAAGTGCAAAACTTACCCCAAAAACTGACTGAAAATCAAAACAATATGGAACAAGAACACTGCCTTCAATCTTGTAATACTTAAGGTATTTTTATGTTTCCATGTCTGTCTCCCATATTGAACCATAAACTCCCCAAAGGCAACTAATTATTTCTTATTATGCCAACAATAATAGTAGCCAATACTTACAAAAGAACTTACTTTGTGCCATGTTCTAAATGCCTTTTTGCAAATTATCTTTTCTTATCCAATGAAGTAGATACTATAATTGATCTGTGTTACTGAGGCTGAGAATTACATAAACTTGTCCAGTGTCATAGAGCTTGTAGGCACTGAAGATGTGAATCAGAACCAAGAGGCCTGACTCCAGAATCCTTGTTGGTGGAAACTCCTAAAAGCTGCCACCATGTACCTCAGATTCATAAACTGTGCATCCTAAAGGCACTCACCAGAGAAACCCAAGTGAGGCACTTCGACCAAATCCCAGAATAGTGCCCCTCAGAATTCCTAAGGTCACTCAAAAAAGGGAAGTCTGAGAAACTGTCAAATCTAGAGGAACCTAAATAATAACTATATTATGTGGCCTCCTGGGACAGGACAAGAATGTTACATAAAAATTAAGGAAATATGAATAAAATATGGATCTCAGTTAATAATGATGTCTCAGTATTGGTTCATTACTTCTGGCAAAGGTATCATAAGGCTAATATGAAATGTTAACAACAGGGGAAACTGGGCAGGGGCCACATTGGAACCCTCAGTAGTATCTTTGTAATTGTTCTGTAAATCTAAAACTATTCTAAACTAAAAAGCATATTTAAAAAGTCATTCTCTTTCCATATTTTAAAGGTGTGTCTTAAAAAATTTTAATATGCATATAAATCCCTTGGGAAGATACTGTTAAATTAAGATTTTGATTGAAGCTTTATAAAGAGAGGCCTGAGATTCTGCATTTTAATACACACCCAGCTGTTGCTGATGCTGCTTAATTCATGTACCAGATTTCTCACTTGCAAGGTTTTAAAACAAAATGATGTTGGCCAATGTGTTTAAATTCACTTGCATATGTATAAGAGACTGTTTCCTAGCAGCAATACTCTTTGTAGAAATATCTCCTAGGCAATGCTTTTGCCAGAAAATCCTGAGGGCTTAACTAGTTTTCATTTCAGTGAAGATAATATATCCCAGAGTGAAGTTCTGGGGAGTAGTGCCATTCTCCCCTTCAGCATTAAAAAAGTGCATGTGTATGTGCACATGCTTGTTTTTAAACCTTTACAGCAAAGAGACCAGGACCTCTGCGTGTGTCTATAGTAGAGAGGTGTTCACAGTCCAAGTTAGCACCTCCTAGAAGTAGCGCAACACCCTGGGGTTCACAAACAGGTATCTTTTCAATTACAGTTCAGTCAGGATATGATTCTTAGTTGCTGGGTATCTTCTCTGCATGAGGGGCCACAGAAGAGTAGTCACTGGGCCGGAGTCTGAAAGCTCAGGGACTGCGGTGGGATGGGGCTGTACAAACCCTCTTAAATGCTACAAATATGAAAAATAGTGCAGTGCTTCTCATCATATATTTTGTGAAACATTACTGTAGAAGACATTCCTAGAAAATAGGAGTCTATACTCAAAAGATGTTGGAAAATACTGATCTCAAAAATGGGAGTGGAGGTTTAGCTTCAGGGATGTTCACTGCAGCATTTTTAACAGCAATAACTGTGACAACCTGAACTGATGGTGGATTGGTTATGTAAATTTTGGCAATTACTACAATACAGTATAGCATTAACACTAGAAGAATAGGGAGAGAATGGAGAGGCAGTCATGATGAAGTCTTAAGAAATGATTATTAAAGTAAAAGCTCAACACTTGAGATGCCATTTTTATTTAAAAAGCAAATATATTAATGTGTATGGGAAAAAAGATTCAGAAGAAATACACTAAAATGTAAACAGTGGTAAATTTTGTAGGAGCTATACAAATTTTATATGTGCATTTTTCTGGATCCAGCATTACCACTTCTAGAAATGTACCATGTATATGTACAAAATGCATATTGTATGTTGAATTTTCTTTTATTTTATATATCATAATTTTTAATCTTGTCATCTTCTTCCCTTACACTCTAAGCTTCATGAGATCAGGGACGTTTGTCACACATATTAAGGGCAAAAAAGTATTTGTTGAATGAGTATGTGTGTTAATTGCAAGTAGTATTTAATAGCCCACTCAACCTGGCCACATAAAATGTAATACCATGCACTTAAAGTTAAACTATGAACTGATTTGGAAGAAAGATATTGTTGAATAAAAGAAGCAAATTGCAAAACAATATTATAACATGTCCTAACTTATAAAAGGCAAAAGTATAAATATAGATTTCACATATGAAGGAATATGCATAAAGAAATGGATGGTTATATTGTCACCAAATTGTTTATGGTGGTTAACTTCTAGAGAGTAAGGCTATTAATTTGTTTAATATGCTTCTCAGAATTATTTTCATAGGAGTACACATTACTTTTATAAATAATAAAGTTAATGAAGTTTTATCCTTTAAAGAAAACTTGCAATTTGTATATTTACTTCCTTAGCCTCAGAAATTCAGCTCATTTTATTTATTTTTCAAGTAAGTGTTTGTAATCCAAGACTCAATGGATACCTATGAGCTGAAAGAATGATGAGGTTATGGGAAGGCTGTAGTCCCTTTGGAATTATTTTCAAGGTACTTCTTAGGTAGATGGTACATAGTTTCATTAGATTCTCAAAAATATAATGAAGTATCATTGCCACTATACCCAACTCCCAACCTTCTACCACACTGGTAATTTACTTTCCTTCTCAAGAACCATCCAGTAAACTCCTTAACTTTGACTTACTAACTTTTGAGGGAACACCAATGACGCTTAATGTCTGTTTGGATGAGTTAAGCAGCCAATGCTTAATAAAGCACTTCTATGACAAAATGATCAAATCAGATTTGTGTAAAAAAGACCAATCTTAAGGTTGACAGAAACCTAACACTCACCATTCTCTTCATGGCAGTAATCAAAGCCTGCCACACTACATCTTCGAAAAACCATCTTATTCTCAGTGAGGGTTCCTGTCTTATCAGAAAAGAGGTACTGAATCTGTCCAAGATCCTCGGCGATGTTCAGGGCTCGGCACTGAACAGTAGAATCCATTTTCTCATTGTAGAAATCCACATCACTTTGAATAAAATATATTTGTCCAAGCTTCACAATTTCAATGGAAACATAGAGAGAAATGGGAATCAAGACCTAAGAAGAACCAAACAATTTTTAAAAATGTTAAAGGGGGAAAAGAAAGGATGAGATACTGAATATAGCTAGATAAGAAGCAAAAGTCTTAAAATTCTATGAAAAGCTTGATAGAAATTACCTGTAACAAAATAATCATGGTCCAAAACATATAGAATCCTGCCAACACTGGTGATATGACATGTCCATCAGGCTCAGGGATATTAAAGAAGAGTATGTTTTCATATCTACTCAACCAGATTCCATGACCTTTCAAAAAACACAGACATCAAAAGGATGCTACATATATATTATACATTATATAAATATAGAACCCTATTCCTAAAAGGGATGAGGTATTTCTTCTGGTTGAACACCAATTGTTTGTTTTGGGAAACAAATGCAAATTCAAAAGGCTACATAGTCTCTGTCTCCCTCTCTTTAAATCTGCTCCCCGGTCCCTTCTGTACTGGGGCCAGATGTAACTGGATATAATCAACATACTGCTTTTAGGGCAGAGAATGAGAGAGAAAAAGATGTGAGGAATGCATTTTGGCAAATAAATCCTCCCTTACATAAGTCAAACATTCATAAATATCATTTTGAAAATAAAATACTTTTAAATGAATAAAATATCTTGATGAAACAATGTCAGCAAAGAGTCCACGTTTACCTACCCAGTGCACCAGTGAAACACATCAAAACCAAAAGTAGGACACACCAGAGGACATCTGTATTTGCTCTTCTTTCTAATTTGCTGCGCTTGTACCTCGGACCACTGTTGTTCAGCATTGCCTTGGTTTCATGGCCTACATAGGTAACACAACGTGTCAGAAAATGTGCAGATGAAAGCCAGGTGGGGCGTGTCATACTTTAAAATTTCTCTGGCAGACAGTTTAATAAAGAGTAGTTACATAATATGTCTTGTGAATTTAATTTGCTTTTGTGATCCATTAGAAAAAAAAACAACAGACCAATGATGAAGTTTATCAAGACACAATTTCCGTTCTGCTTTTGTTGACTGCATTTTGAGTAAGTAGAAAATGTTAATTGGTAGAAAAGCAGAGAGGAGGCAATGGTAAAAAGCGAGAAGTGTAACCAAACCTGCATAAACCACAATGCCCACAACGGCCTCTGTGTTCCTGACGGTGCACCCTCTGAGCAGTACATTTTCTTTACTGAGACCCACGCGTTCTTTGTTGGAATGTTCTCTGCAAGAAAGACAGCATATTATTTTTAAATAGCAAAAGTGTGGGTGTAAAAATAAAAATCATAGTTTTTTACATTGTCTTGACCGGAGTACTAATTTTGGCTGTTTACCGGGAAGGTTTCAAATCTCTGGCCCATTTGCTTTTCTTATTTCAGAGTTACCTGCTTTGGCTGGGAAAACAATGCAGTAAGTTTCTAAGTGCCACTGTTTTCTATTATTCATTGTTGCAAACTTCTAGTACTATAAATAAAACTATAAATAAAAACTCAAAAATACTCCAAATAAGGAACCTATTTCTCTAGTACAAACTGTGTTTTAGGGTAACTTAATAGCTGATGAGGGAAAAGTTCTTGACAGAATTAGAAAATTAAGGATCACTCAAGGTAATAACAATCACTAGCTTCCCAAATCTTTAGATAAAAGGCTGATAGGGAACTTTACAATGAAAGGATAAGGTTGACACCAATCTTAACCAAACTACCAACGGGACAAGGGGACATCACAGGCTTCTGGGTATTATGGAATAGGGAGTGGCTGTCTCCACAGAATCTAAACAAGTCTCTATAAGGGCAAATCCACCTGGGGTCTGTGGTGTTAGGGGAATCTGTGAAGCCTTTGAAATCGTGTGCAATATTTCCTGCATGTGTGTGTGTGTGTGTGTGTATGTGCATATATACATTTGTCACTTTCTAGGGAGAGAAACCATTTCTTTCATGAGATTATGAAATTGCCCCTTGGCCAGTTTATAAGAAATAAGAGGGTCAGAGACACATGTTCATCACCACTGTGAGAATGAAGTTAGCCAAATCCAAAATACTGAAAACTCAGCAGGCAAAATGACCTGGTTTATTCAACAACTGAATGGCATGGAGGTAAAAGGAGAGGCAGGCATTGATCTAATTCTACTCACTAGAAAATTAAGTCCCATTATTTACATTTCCATGTAGAATTCTCAAGCAACCACCACATAATCCTCATCAACAATGCATTTGTTATTCCTAGAACCATTATAGGAATAGATTCAACATATGAAAGCATCATTTCCAAAATTCTTTAGTAAGTATTAATTCCCTGGGATCCTTATTTTTCATCATTATATCACTCTAACTTACCATAATTAGATCAAAGCCCAGTTTCTACCTTGACTGCACCTGCCCCAAATACTAAACATGTCCTGTACTTGATTGTTGTATAGTATCTGGCACTCCTGGCCTGGGTCCTTTGGGTTTTATAAGAAGCACTGACTGGCCACACAGAGCTCTCACCCACTCAAGATCCTATGTAACATCGACTGTGTGTCCAGCACTCCCACCCAGATGCTGAGGACAGAAAGCAGACAGGTTTGGCTTCTGGGGTCTAAGAGGAGGTGACTGACATAGATAATAAACTATTACAGATATCATGATAGAAATCTGATATTCTGCCTACAGTGTGGGCACAAATAGGGAGGAAGTCAGTTCTACCTGAGACTAAGAATGTCGGAGAAAGCATAATATAGAGAATGAGCTTGATCATTTCAATTTTTGTTGATTTTAAGAAAATAGATTGCAAAGCAGGAAAAAGGATAAGGAGTTAGTTTTGTGGGTAAAAATAATCCCACAGGAAACCACTCTATCTACCTGGACTGATTATCTCATTAAACGCTTCCCTGAAAATTGCTGAAGCCAGCTCTCAATACAGACGTTAACAAAGCCAGCTCAGGGAAGTCCATTCACTGAGAAGGAGAGAACCTGAGGGGAGAGAACATGGAGAATACATCCTGTCCCAGTGGGGCCCACCCACCACCACAACTATGCCAGGAAACACATTCATCACCCCTCAACGCTTCCTCATGCCTCTTTGTAGTCCATCCTTCCCTCTCTCACATAACCCAGGTACCCACTAATTTGCTTTCTCTTACTATCAATTAGCTTTCATTTTCGAGAGGCTAAATAACTCCAGTTGTATATATTCTTTGTTGCCGGCTTTTTTCACTCGACATGGTTATTTAGAGATATACCCATGTTGTTGCCTGTATCACTTGTGAGTTCCTTTTTGCTGCTGAGAAGAATTCCATTGTATATATATATACAATCAGTTTATCCATTCACTTGGTGGACATTTTAGTTGTTTCCAGTCTTTGGCTATTACAAATAAAGGTGCTATGAATATTTGTGTACCGGTTACTGTATGGACTAATGTTTCCTCTTCTCTTGGGTAACTACGTAGGAGTGGAATCGTCCGATCATATGGTGGGCATATGTTTAACTTTTTGAGAAACTTCCGAACTATTTTCCAAAGTGGCTGTGCCATTTTATGTTCCAGTGAGCAGTATATAAGTGTTCCATTTCCTCTACATCCTCAGTTGTAGCTCTGTGGTTTTAACTTGCATCTTTCCGTACAGGTATTTGTCATCCATATATCTTGTTTGGTGAAGTGTCTGCCCAAATGATTTTGACCATTTAAAAAACTGCATTTGTTTTTTTTATTACTGAGTTTTGAGATGTCTTTATGTATTCTGAACACAAGTCCTCTATCAGATACATAGATCCAAGGTACCAAAGATTGTCCCTGTCTTCTTACAGGAATTTTAGGTTTACATTTAAGGATAGGATCCATTTTTCAGTTAATTTTTTTTAATGTTAAGAGGTATGGGTTAAAGTTCATTTGGAATCCAATTATTGCAGCATCACTGGTTCACAAGACTAACCTTTCTTCACTAAATTGCCTTTGCATCTTTGTCAAAAACCAGTTGTCCGTAAATGTGTGGGTCACTTTCTAGATGACAATCTTTTCTATTGATGTATTCTATCTTTATGTCAGAATGACACTAGCTTAATCGTTGTACCTTTATAAGAAGTCTTGAAATCAGGTGGTGTTAGCCCTCCAAATCTGTTCTTTCTTTTCCAAGTCGTTTTAGTTACTATAGGTCCTTTGAATCTCCACATAAATTTTTAGAATAAACTTGTCAATTTCTAAAAAAAAAAAAAAAAACCTTGCTGGGATTTAAACTGGGATCACACTGAATCTGGAGAAATTTACGCAATTTGGAGAAAATGTGACATATAACAATATTGAATCTTTCAACCCATGAACAATATACATCTCTCTGCTTCCTTAGATCTTCCCTGTCTCTCAGCAGTGCTCAGTGGTTTTTGGTGTGCAGGTCTGCCACATCTTTTGTCAGATTTATCCTCAAGTATTTCATTTTGTCTGATGCTATTGGAAGTTACATTTTTAAAAATTTCAATATCTGCTCATTGCTAGTATATAGAAATACAATTGATTTCTGTGTGTTGATCTTGCTTCCTATGATATTGCTAAGCTCACTTAATTCTAGTAGCTTTTTATAGGTTTCATCAGATTTTTTACAAAAACTATTGTATCATCTGTGGACAAAAGACAGTTTTCTTTCTTTCTTATTTGATAACTTTTATTTCCTTCTCTTGTTTGACTATACTGTACAGCTGGAACCTCTACTATAATCCTGAACAAAAGTGTGGTGAGAGCAAATATCCATGTCTTCTTCCTGATTTTAGGGAAAAAGCATTTAAATTAGACTATATCTAATGCTTTATGCCTTATGAATGTTAGGATGTAGAGGAGCTGGAATATAACTGTATTACTCATGGGACTATAAAATGGTACAACCACTTTGGAAAACATTTTGCTAGAATGGAAGTTAGATTTTGTCAAATGTTTTCCTACATCTATGAAATGGATCTTTTTTTTAAATTTGTTAATTATAGTTTGATAATATGGTGAACTACATTGTTGGAGTTTCAAATGTTAAATCAACCTTGCATTTTTAGGATAGGTCCCATTGGGTCATGATGTATTATCCTTTTTATATATTATTGGATTGCTTTGCTATAATTTTGCATAGAATTTTTACATTTATATTCATGTGGATATTGATCTTTCCCTAAGTACCTTTGTATACTTTTGGTATTACGGTAAGGGTAGAAGGGTAATTCAGGTCTCAAAAACTGAGTGGAGAACTTTTCTCTTCTCTCTACCATTTTCTTGCAAGATTACCCCTATGAAGTATGCCTAATTGTCTCCTCTTAAAAATCAGGAAACAAAGATCAAAAAGAGTAAATACCTTGACTCAAGGCAAAAAGCATTTAAAGTGGTAGAAGCCAGGTCTGAAACTAGGTAAGACCCCAAATTCTAGCTGCCTTTGCAAAAATGAATATAGATGCCACAAGATGCCTCCAGAATGAATACTATTATGGCTTCCCACAATTTTTTTTAGAAATGTTTCCAAATAATTGGTTAACTTTTGCCACAGGACTGTCTACCTGATCCTATCATGTCACTTAAGTTGTCAGTTCTGCCCATACGCCTCTTTTCAAACAACGTCTTAGGATTGATATGGAGCTTATGGTAAACATTCTTACTCCACTGAGATTACAGGATTATTATAAGAACAAGGTTTGGTTGTTTTTAAAACATGAATATGTAAACATTTACTAAATTATTAAAATAAGCCAAATTTTTAAGTGGCAAAATGTATGAACTTTAGCAATTTAAATTGTGTATGCATAAAACAAAAATTTTATCAATTTAAATATAATTGCAACACACGATTACACTCACACCTACAAAGGTAAGTCATGTATTACTCACAGGAAGCCTCGGAATCTGTTGAGGTCATTGTTTGGATTTTCACATTCTATCCTACTGGAAAACTTCTCAGGATCAACTTCAGAGTCCTAAAAATATATATATGTATGTGTATGTAAATCTTTGATATTTAAGTGTGTATCCTTTCACCAATTCTTAAAACTAAGGCATTCTTGCCACAAAACTTATATCACAAGTTGCCAAAAGAAGAAAAGTATAGGTGTAATTATGAATGAATAAATGGGATCAGATGGTCCTAGAGCATTAACAAGCAGGTGAGGAGAATGCATCATATACTGGAATCTAAGCAGGACTCTCTGTGGAAGACAGCTTCTACTCATACAATACTTTGATCTAGAAGGCACTGAGAAGGTAAAAACACTTTTGTTGTTCTTTAACCATACAGGTGGTTTCTGAAATTAAATGTTTATGTGGGTCCTGAGCACACATGCATTTAATCCCAATCAATTTTATTAAAAAAAATTTAAAAATAAGTTGGACATTAGTATCTCACAAAATTCTCTAACGGATCAAATGATAATTTTGGAATCATTTGTGAAACCAGTGAGCAAATAATCCTCAATGGAACACAGGCTTCGACCCTATAAGCCATGGAATCATAAGAATAAGCCATATGGACTTTACCTCATTTCTTTGTTCTTATTTGGCTTTTTGGTTATTAATAAGTTCTATTGATATATCTCATAAAATATTAGTATGTATATCATAGAAAACATGGAAAATGTCAGTTATATGATCTATGATTTGATTTGCTATTATTTTTGTGGTTGTTTTGATGTACTAGAATCTATATTATGCACTTTAAATATATTAACTAATTTTTTCTTTACAGCACTATGAGGTACCTACTATGCTTAGGTCTAATTAATGGTTAAAGAAATACACCTGAAAAGGATCAGTAATTTACTAAAAGTCTCAACAAGAAGGTGTTTAGAAACAGGATCATAATCCAGGTCATGGGATTTTGGAGTGCTTACCCTTAATTGAACCCAAAGTGTGCTGATTAATCCAATGATATCACCCTCTAAGTAGGAATTTAGTGGCATGCAATAGAATTCCAAGTTGTATAAGTTTTTTACCAATGTCATAGGCACAGGAAGGCTTTCAAAAGTGACAATGGCAAGCTGAGAGGCATATTAATCCCAGAGGATCAAAATGAAATCCACAGATAGAGAGATGGATCCAATGTGACATCAGGTGATGAAATCTAAAGATAAGGGTATTATTTGGCTAAAATATTGTTTAGCTTACAAGTATAAGAGGAAAGAAATCTGTCTTAGTAGTTCAGTTTAACAAAGAGACTATTAAATTTTGGAATATTTCATCTTAAGTGTTTCCAGAGAAAGGGGAGGAAAACTGAGAGGCGTTATACAAGATGTTTGTACAAATATTACTTCATTTGTGTCTCACAGCAGTGATGTGAGGGAGACATCATTATTTCCAGTTTTAAGATATGGAAACTAAGGCATAAAGTGTTTAGGTTAAGTGACTTGCTAAAGTCACACAGTAACTAAATTACAGGGCTGGAATTCATTCAAACCCACGTTAATATAGCTTTAAAGTTCTTGTTTCCTTCACCACAACACAGTGAACCATCAAGAAGCTCTGTGGCGTGAGAAGCTACAAAAGTCTCAAAAGGCCTGGGTATATAAGTAATTACAGATTGTAGAAACAATAACCAATTTATATTCCTAGTTTCAATTAAATATAACATATAAAATCTGAACTTCGGGAAGGTAAATTACAAGGTTATTACTTCTATTGTGAAATAATTTTCCAAACTGCAAAATAATTGTTAGGTTCCTTTAATTCAGTTCCAAAAAAATAGGACTGCCAGACTGAAATGTTTGAACTCCAAAGTCATGATATCCTATTATCTATAAAACATAACAGACCTTCAGTGATACCTGGAAATGGAGTAAACCTTCTGGGATTTGATTTTGTAATGGTAAACATAAATTCAAAAGTCTCTTTATCTGTACATGTGAAAATGAACTCAGTCATCTTCTGAAAGGAAAATGTTAATAAGTTACCAACCGGGAACACGTTTTGTTCACCTGCTCTGCATATCCCCGAACCACCTGTCTCTGTTTTAAGTTGCTCTCTCCGTCAAGACCAGAAGTCTCAATGTGACAGATCCCATCTGGATCACTGGAAAAGAGTAAGACCATATCTGCAGGAATGACCTCATTGCAGGAAAGGCGAATAAAGTCCCCTACAGTGACATCTTTCCAGCACTGGTCGACGTATTTTTTCTCTTTCCTAAAACAGAAAAAAAAAAAAAAAAGCTTAAAGAGAATATCAAGCCAAAAACACATACAATAGTTTTTCCTTTAAATTTTAATGTATAATTTAAAGCATGTTTAACATTATTAGGATGAATTTTAATCCATTTAGTGCTAAAAGGGAAGCAGAGAATTAGTAAATCCTAAACTCCACAACTTGCTTCACCTGAAAATTTAGTTACAAGGCTGCTAAAACATATTTTTCAGCTCTTTTGTCCTGGGAGCTTTTGAACTGTTATGCAGTTTGGTTCTGGAATAGAATTAAAATGAACATTTGATGGCATACATAAAGCAATTCTTGCATGCTGCCCTGTGGTCAGGCATGAAGGAGCCAAAGTGCACAAAGTCACACTCTGCTCTCAGAGCTTCTCTCTGGCGCAGAGGATGGATAACTAAAGAACACACAAAAGACAAAAAATACCCAAACACGTATTTAAAAAATCATTATACCACTATTAACATCTTTATCATTTAACAGAAATACTGGTTAAAACAGTCCTGAATCTGCTGTAGAAAGGAGAATGGCTAATTTAACCCTTTTCAAAATGATAGTTTTCCCATTATATATATTCAATTCATTTTAAAGGATGGATGATGCATCATTCAAAGTTGACTCTCCTTAAATATCCTTCTTTATGTTAAAGTTTCCCAAACTCTCTTTCCTTTTTGCACCAACCAGCAGGAATTATGCTCCACAAAGCACTGTCCTTAGAGTAGGATGAAGAAATGTGTATCACAGAACACCTTATCAACTAGATAAGCCACATTTTACATTCAATACCACCAACAAACATTGGAAAGATGTGTGCCATTCCCCTAACGCCTCCCTAATAACCATAAAGACCTGGTATTTGTCACAAAAATACACTTATCTTAAAAGCAACAATTTGTTATTTTCAATTATATTTATGGGGCTAAATATTTCATTGTCAAAGAAGCCTGGGAGATAATTATACTCTAAATTATGCATCAGTTTAAACAGAAGTGCCACCTTAGGTCAATACTTGTATACCTTCTGCTGTACAGAATTACATCAGCTATTTTCAAGAAATATTTAGCTTAAAGCACTATCTAAGTATATTTTCAGGACACATTTTGCCCAAATACATAATGCAGTAGGTTGAATCCAACGAGAGGAAATACTTGATTACCTAAAGAGTTTGCTAGTACATGGAGAAAGGCAAATCAATGGTTTATTTTGTCTTACTGATCTGTACTGTCTTACACTTTCTCCTAGTGTCTGTGCAACCAGTTCACTCTTTCACTGTGGGAAGTAACCAAGAGAAGATCAAAAAAGTAGTCAGGGGTCATATTTTGAAGGTTCAGTCCTACAAGCCATACCTAGGAGTAGGGATTTCATTCAACAGAAAATGGAGAGTCACTAAAGATTCACAAGAAGTAGGATACGATTCTATTCCTATTTGCTAACTCCTGTGAGAGAGCAATGGGTGGACTCCTGGGTGGCAGGCTCACTAGGAATAGGAATGGTGAAGAAACCAATGGAAAGTTACTGAAATACTTCAGGAGGATGAAGATGGTCAGAATTAAGGCAGTAACAACAAGAATGCATAGATTAAATCAAGACATATTTGGGTACTAGAGACTACCAAGTTTTATGACCCACTACTTGCAAAGGAGTTATCAAAGATGACACATGGTTTGTATGAAGGGATGATGAATGGTGCTTTTTGCCATGTCTCAAATTTTAACAGCAACTGGTTGCAATATAGGCCAAATAATAAATTCAGTTTGGAAAGTTTTTATTTCAAGTGGGATATGAATTGAAGATGTGCAGCAATTTGAGTGTTTTGATCTGAAGCTCCTCAGTACAGGTATTAATTTGGAAGTCCTAGGTACATAGAAGGCAGCTGATATCACAGATTCCTTAGGGAAAGACTTCAGGGTAACAGAGAAGTGAAAGAAGACCCAAAAGGAAGTTATGTCAGAGAAATCAAGGGAGAAGGAAATCTCAGAAACAGAATAATAATAGTAAAAAATAAATAAAAGCAACAAAGGTGTCATGCCTATGGTATTTAGTTATTAGGATGTCTGCTGGACATGGTGAAAGCTGACAGCATGAAACTGTTCATGGGAAGCGTGAAGAGGACAGACCTCCATGAGCCAGCAAATGATCAGAAGCTGAATAAGCACAAAGTATTATGTTTACCTATAAAAGGAGTAAAGGGTGAAAGTGGCCACTGCAAGGGTAGTTAACTCAAAGAACAGAGGATGAGAGAATTGGGCATGCACATAGGATGCAGGGATGGAGCCCACGGAACAGGCAAAGGAGTAGATAGAGGATAGAATGGTGGATATTGGTTGAAGCTATGGAGAAATGAAAAGGAATGGGACTAGGAATACAGACAGGATTACTATTACAGGGAGTTACCTCTTCATCTAAGGTCACAAGAAAGTAGATGAAGATGATGTAAGAAGGAATTTGAGAAACATAATTCATGCCTAATGGCCTCTACTTTTTCTATGAAGAAAGATAAGAGGAAATCTGCTGAGAATTTGTAAAGGTAGAGAGAGAATACAGGCAGACTTGAATATTAGGGATAGGATTTTATTTTTCTTTCAAACATAAAAAGTAGGATTCTACTAAAGGACAAATTAATCTTACATAGAAAAAAATTCAAATGAAGCCAATTTTACAATTGGATTAACTTCATTTTTCCCCATTTGGAGTACATACCAGGATTTTAAAAAATGGCCAATTTCCCCCAAAGTCTGTAAACATATACTGATCTTCATTTATGCCAGTTCCATGTTGAGTGCTAAGAAAACAAAAAATGAGGAAGATACAGTCACCACCCTGTTGAAGTTATGGTCGAAATTTGAAGAAGAAGAAAAACTAATTTCCTAAGACAGAGGTATGCACAAGCTACTATTGTAGCAAAGAGCTGAGCATTTAGCCTTGGAGGAGTGAGTCTTGGTGGATGATCGGGGTGAATCAGGTGAAGAGAGGACAGTATATCAGATTACTTGGACTGAGAGCAGAGGCCAAAGACACAGAGCATGAGAGAGTGCAGTGTGTGCAAGCAGCTACAGGGGGGAACTATGCTCACCGCCACATTCAACTGGCATTGAAAATTTATTATGTGGTAGTCTCAAAATGAGGCTATATTTCCTTCCCTCCTATAGAATTCTAATTAGGAAGAGGACTCTTTTCCCACAGCCTAAACATACAACTAGAATTTTTTACATTTACTTGGTTGCCTGTGCTTCGGTATTAGTCTTACTGGTTAGGCCACAGCTTTCACAGTCCCTCTTCCCTCATGCAAACTTCTAGACTCATTTTGCTTCTTTAAGATTTCAATACCAAACAGCTGTGCTACATAAGTATTGGGAAAAGATGGTAAGAATACACTGGACTATTAACAGTGATTCCACTAGGGTGGGAGTTGGAAGGAAGGGGAGAGGTAAGAATAAAGGATGGAAAATGTGGACTTCTACTTCTTTAACAAATTTAAAGAAAGAGTGGGATTATGAATACATTTTTCTCTTTTGATGTTTTTAGTATTTTTCAAAAAAAACCACTAAATATAATTCATAATAGTCAAATAGACACAACAGCAGCTAAGTTTTATCAGCTGTTTTATAGTCATCAATTCATTTTTGTATCTTGCTACTATGAATGCACTATGGTCCCCCTTTTGCAAATGAGAAAAGATTGGCTTTGACAGGCTGAGTAACTTGCTTAAGGTCACACAGCTCCTAAGTGGTCCTGAGATTTGAAACAAGGCAGGTAACTCCAGAGCCCATCCTCTCAGGTAGACTTTCCTCCCACCTACGGTCACTCACCAATGGCCACCAAATAAACTGTATTAGAAGGTGAATTTCATGAACCACTGCTTTGGAAAATGTCACACATGAGATTAATTATCTTAGAAGACCACTGTATGTGGTCTCCTTTCAAGAATCATGTTAACATTAATGAGTATTTTGAAACTAACATTAACACAGTGATTTTTAAAGATCAGAAAACAATGTAAGTTCCTGGAGTTCACGCATTATATCTAATTTTTTGTTTAAACTTCTAAATTTCTCAGTACGTGCAAAAAAGTAAGCACTCAAATTTGTTGAATGGTCAATAGTGTTACTGTCAATACACTTCTACTATTTATTTTATTGAACTATTGTTGATATACAATCTTATATTAGCTTCAAATAAACAACACAGTGGTTCAATAGTTAGCCATATTATTAAATCCTCACCCCACTAGTGCAGTTACTATCTGTCAACATAGGAAGATGTTACAGAATCATTGACTATATTCTCCATGCTATACTACTATCCTCATGACCTATTATATTATGATTGAGAATTTTTGTGCCCCTTTATTCCCCTGTCCCTCCCCACCCACCCATCCCAACTCTTCCCCCATGGTTACCACCAGTCACTTTTCAGTATCTAAGAGTTTACTGCTGTTTTGTTCATTTTGTTTTTTGTTTTCATATTCTACACATAAGTGAAATCATATGGTATTTGTCTTTCTCCACTTATCTTATTTCACTGAACATAATACCCTCTGGATCCATCCATGTTGTTGCAAGTGGCAGGATTTCATTTCTTAAGGCTGAATAATATTTCACTGTGTATATGTACCATATCTTCTCTATCAATTCATCTATTGATGGACACTTAGGTTATTCCCATATTTTGGCTATTGTAAATAATGTGGCAATAAACACAGGGGTGTGTGTATCTTTTTCAATTCAGGGATTTTGTTTTCTTTGGGTAAATTCTTAGAGGTAGAATTACTGGATCAGCTGGTATTTCTGTTTTTATTTTTTTGATGAATCTCCATACTGCTTTCCACACTGGTTGCACCATTCCCATCAATAGTGTAGGAGGGTTCCCTTTTCTCCACGTCCTTGCCAACACTCATTACCTCTTGTCTTTTGGATAGTGGCCATTCTAATTGGTGTGAGGTGATAGCTCATTGTAGTTTTGATTTGCATTTCCCTGATGATTAGTGATGTGGAGCATCTTTTCATGTGCCTGTTGGCCATCTGTATTTCTTCTTTGGAAAAATGTCTGTTCAGGTCCTCTGTTCATTTTTTAAATTGAGTTATTTGTCTTTTGGTTTTGAAGCATATGAGCTCTTTATATATTTTGGATGTTAACCTCTTATTGGATAAATCACTTACAAATATATTTTTCCATTCTGTAGGTTGCCTTTTTGTTCTGTTGATGGTGTCCTTTGCTGTACAGAAACTTTTTAGTTTGATACTCTCATTTTTCATTTTTGATTTTGTTTCCCTTGCCTGAAGAGATGTGTCCAGGAAAAAAATTGCTTATGCTTAGTTCAAGAGACTTTTGCCTATGTTTTCTTCTAAGAGTTTTATGGTTTCATGTCTTACATTCAGGTCTTTGAACCATTTTGAGTTACTTTCGTATATGGAGTTAGACAGTACTCTAGTTTCATTCTCCTCCATGTACCTGCCCAGTTTTCCCAACACTGGTTTTTGAAGAGGCTGTCTTTTCCCTATTGTATATTCATGGCTCCTTTATCATATATTAATTGACCATGTATGTGTGGGTTTGTATCTGGGCTCTGTATTCTCCTCTACTGATCTGTGGGTCTGTTCTTATGCCAGTACCATACCGTCTTGATCACTGTTGCTTTGTAGTATACCTTAAAGTCATGGAACGTAATACCCACAAGCTTTGTTCTTCTTTCTCAGGATTGTTTTGGCTATTCAGGGTCTTTTGTGGTTCCATATGAATTTCCAGATTATTTGTTCTAGCTTACTGAAAAATGCTAACACACTTCTATTATTCTTGAAACAAGCCTTAAAACCTTATGAAAAGCTGCTATTTTAAAGGCAATTTTTAAAAAGTCAGTTTTTCTATAGTATTTCATTATAATGTGATTGGACTGTAATAGGGTTTAAATGTTTAATTTCTATACCAGTGTTTGTTATTTTCCAATGACAATTTCCCATAGAATACTAAGCACTTTGTAAAAGACCACATATTACAAATAAGAAACAAATTATCTCCATAGAAATGTTAATATGCTTCTTCCAAAAGCTTAACAAATTTAATAACCTCACATTTTCACCTTAATTTTGCTGAAGAATAATTTGTTCTCTGAAGCAATTTCTTTGTATTTCATAGGAATTTAAGTCAGCATATTTAAATCAACAAGTCATGGTCTTATAGCCTACCTTTATTTCCTTATAGCCTTATAATTTGTTCCAAAAGCAATTTGGGGGGAAATGTAAGCATTATATCTTCTACAACACCAAACAAATGCAAATTATATAGTACAGAGATAAAAAGACATAAAGAGTTACCTGATTCTATTACAAAATACAATTCTAAAGTGTTATCTTGGAATAGACCTTAAATGATTGAATAGAATATTGCATCTCTTCTTTAAGTTTATATGCAAATAACCTAAAATAGATCTGGACTATGTCTAAAAAGATAACAGAAAAAAATTATACTAGGTTTCCCATTAGGCAATTTTAATATTATAAAGTCATATAGTGTTTCAAAGAGTTTTCAAACATTGATTAAATAATTTAATAATGTGAAAAACTCTAGCTAATAGCCATTATTAACCTATAATAATCAACATAATGGCTAACCTTTACTTGGCACTTAGAAAGGGCAAGGCACTACTTATTGTTTTATACTATTATATTCATAATGAAGAACACTAGTTAGCTAGTTAATGTAATTTGCCCAAGGCTACATAGCTACTAAGTGAGAGAATCAGGATAGAACTTTTAGAACAATCTACAGAAGCAAACGAAGACACATTATCAACTCTAATATTAAAAATCAATTAGATAGAAGAATTTAATTTAAAAATACAAATAAGTATTCTTTCCATTTGCTAAATTTGGCATTAGCTGGGTAATCTTAAAACTGGTCAAAATCTGGACTTTGTTCATTATATAATCATTGTAAAGTACTATTTCACTGAGTAGTATTTAATTGAAATAGTATTTCATTAAAAATACTATTTCAAAAAATACAGCTGTTTTTTGAGGGTGAGACTGTATCAACATCTCACCTGTCTATCCCTGGAATATAAAGACTTAAATGTTACTGAAAAATTCATAGCATTCTTTTAGAAATGCTTTAACTTTAAAATGAAAATCATGGGTTTTTACTATTATTTTCATTTTTCTATACAATGTCAGTTTTTCTGATTCCCTTCAGCTTAGACAGGAGTATAAGAAAAAAAATAGAACTATTTTTTTCTTTAAGTATAGTTCACATTATCTTACAAAGGAGAAAAAACATTGTTTTCCTTATCTACTTTAGAGAGGTTAAAAATAAATGCTGAGAAAAGCCACTGAAGAATCCTAATAATGAACAAAATTCAAAATCCTACAGGTTTCAGCTTAACTATCACTTTTTCAGAGAATCATCCCCTGACCATTTCCTGACATAAACCATGGCTCACATGAAATTGAAGACAATTCTACTATCAGGACAAGTCTTTGAGTTATTTTTCTCATAATACAAAACAAAACAAAACAAAACAAATACTATGTTATCTAGTTGAACTCTTGGTCAACCAAAAGAGCCTTAAGTTTGTTCAGAATATACTTCTGTTTATTATAACTAGACTTTTGAAATTAGGTATCTTTCATTCTGAGTTGGCAACTAGTATAGTACAGAATCTCTAGTTTCTCAAATTAAGAATTATTGTCTTAAGAACTTAAGGTCTATATAAGAGCATTAAAGCATTAAGTCAACCCAAGAAATGCTCTGGGATCTCAGAAGAAGGTGGCAGCAACTGGTCAAGGGAACCTGTGAAGTTTTCTCAGAAGCTGACATAGGTATCTACCTTTGGGCTCAAAGCTCAGTCTTTCAGCTCTTTGCATTTTCTCCCTTGCGGTTTTAAGTCAAACTCCTAACTTCAAAATCACCTCTAAGCAGATTGATGACTTCAAAATTTCTCTCTGCAGCCTTTCCTTCCTTCCAGAGCTTCTGTAGTATGTTGCTATTTTCCCTTTGCGCATTTCCACCTAGATGCTGGTCTTGCTATCATTTCCAATTCATTCTACCTGAGGTGAACTTCATGCACTGTATTTCTATCAATTGGACTTTTATCCTCTGAAGCTCAAAAATCACAGAAGTTCACCAAATTCAATTGGGTTCCTCTCAGTATCTCTTCTATAAATCCCCCACTGTCTTTGCATCTACTCCCCATTGGTGCCTTGTGGTGATTGTGAGGCAGGTCTACTCTACCCATAGAGGCTAGTCCTCTGACTTGAGTAGACCAATACTCCTAAAGCACAGTTTTCACCACATCACTTCTCTGCTCAAAAGAGGGATTCTCTACCAAAAAAGGACAATACCTGTGACGGTTAATTTTATGTGTCTACTTCACTAGGCTAAGGGATGCCCAGATATTTGGTTAAACATTATTTATGGGTGTATGTGAGAGTGTTTATGGAAAAAATGAGCATTTGAACTGGTAAACTGAGTAAAGCAGATAGCCTTCCCAGGTGTGGGTAGGTGTCATTTAATCTGCTGAAGGCCTGGACAGAACAAAAGAGCAGAAGAAAGTTGAATTTACTTTCTCCCTAACAGATGGCCTGAGCTGGAACACTGTCTCCTGACCTCAGCACCCCTGGTTCTCAGGCCTTCACACTGCACTGCTAGCCTCCCTGGGTCTCTACATGCAGATGAAGGGACCTTGGAGGGTCCACATTCATGTGAACCAATTCCTTATAATAAATTTCACTCCTATTGGTTGTGTTTCTCTGGAGAACCCTGACTAATACAATGCCCATGCAGTAGTCTGGTGTTAAAGTCCCACCACAGTAGCCCTCAAACTCCTTAATTTTTTATTCCTCATTATTGTCTCTTTACTTGGTTACTTCCCTCAAGTGAAGCTAATATGCTAAACTCCCAGGATATTCCATAAACCTACTACCTTTGAAACGAAAAGAAAAACAAAAGAGACCATAAACTTGTTTATAAAGCAAATTAACATATTAGATTCAGAATTTCACAAATCAGTTCTAATGATGGACTCTTTAAAAAATAGATACATTTCTCATGAAAGGGAACTTAGAGAATTAGTACTATAACTTTATAATTCATTTTCATAAAAGCCACAAACTAAGGACTTACATATATTCCTCTTCTTTGATTTAGTAATTCCATTTCTAATTACAATTGTGAAATAATCAAAGATCTTCAAAACTTTTGTATAAGAATACTCACTGAAGCATAAATTCTCACAATTATATAAATATGATAAATTACCTTAGAGTTATATGACAGATGATGTAGCTATTAAAAATAGTTCCTTGAAGGATGAAAACATGGGAAATGTTTAAGATGTAATATTAGGCTAAAGAATGAGAATAAAAAGCAATATTTGTAGTATAATCCCAATCTTGTAAAACACACACATACAATGTAGACAGGACTTGAAAGAATATAACAGTGTTATAAACAGTTTCTCTAGACACTGCTATTATACTAACATTATAGTATAATTTGTAAATACAGACATACAATATATACCACAATTCAAAATTCACATTAATGAAACTTATTCTTGACTCCACAGGCTTTCTAGTTCATAAATACTGGAAATACAAATCTAACAGAGCAAATCTGCATCTGAGAAGACATCCTGTATGAATACCCTCTGTTCCTGCTGCAGTGTGAGGGGCTCTACAGGCCTCTAGCTTTGTGTACAATAAAGAACACTCTTCCCCATTTTTCAGAATTCCTTTTCTTCATAGGTAGCTCTTGTCTTTTTCTTATATCCCATCTGTTTTTCATATCCACTGATATTTTTTATATTCCATCCTTTTTATATACTGTAGGACTTTAATATTAGTTGAAAAACATTAACATACCACCACACCACCAAGGGTCCTGGCCACACCTAAGGGAGAAATAAGTATTGGGAGAATCCCTCTTTTGAGCAGAGAAGTGATGTGGTGAAAACTGTGCTTTAGGAGTATTGGTCTACTCAAGTCAGAGGACTAGCCTCTAAGGGCTACACCTAAGGGAGAAATAAGAAATGCAGTATATCCATTCTGCATATTTCTAAATGATACATGTGTATTCCCTAGCAGAGCTCCTGTCACACTTACCTACTGTAAACTCTAGTTACTAAATTGTTGATCTGTTTGTCAATTTTGTATTTTCGGTAGTCTTCCAAGCCATCTTTAATTGCTATGATTGTAAGGACCACCACCAGAGGCAGCATGGTAATCTCCTTCTGGAAGGCTTCTACCAAAGGCACCCAGTTCAGGACAACTAGAAACAGGAAATATAGATTGGCGGCCCTGCAACCCAAACACACACAAGGAGGTATTAACAAATTACATAACAGTCTAAAGCAAAAGAAGGCAAATACCTTAGGGTGTTTTGCTACAAGTTTCTATTAGTTGACTTTGGATGCTACAGAATAGAGAACCCACAAAATCTAACAAATCTGAAAGTACCATGTATTACTTCTGTAAACATCTAGTTAATGGGATATTTGAAGAAATGAGAGTTATTATTTTGTAAGTATATAATGGTAAATATTGGAGTATGACAGTCTTGAGTTGTATAACACATGACATAATACATAATAGAAAATATTATATCCTTTACAAAAGTTCAAAACAGAGAGAGAAAATCCAGTGTTCTAGTGTTCATGCATTGTAAAAGTAAATTTAAAAAATGAACCAACTCTCTTGCCTTAGAAGTTAATTTATATGTCCAAACATTAGATTCAAAGAAGGCTCAAAATAAATAGAAAAGCCTGACGGTTTTCTTTACCCCCTTGAGACCAACTGTTCTATTTCTGCTTTTATGTTATTCATAATGACTTTTTCAGGAACTTCCTCTATTCCTCTATTGTACATATTCAAATATTCCTCCCCTGGCCCCTAAGGTAAGTTCAAGAGGTCCATTTCCCTAAAAGAAACTGACATTATCTCAATCCTGCATAGCCTTTTGAATTTTTATCACATATATTCCCCATTAATCATCAAACTTTTCAAAATAATCTACACACATTTCTCCTTCCTCACCTCCAACTCCTTTAACTCTTAAAATTTCTTTCTTAGCCTTTTTTACTATTTTTTGGCTTCAATTATTTCCATGTGAACTATATCCAAATCTATAGTGCTGGCCCTGAACTCTGTTCAAGTTTCCGTTTCTAATTCCATCAAGTGTACTGGATTGCAAACTCCATAAATGACAGAAACATCCATAAGCACTTAAAGCCATTAATTCAACAAATTCACAACTGTACTTTAAATATATCCACTGTTCAATAAATGTATATGGACTGTATATAGAATGAATAATAAATACTGAGAATCTCTATGTGGTCACATTGGCATCTCAAACTCAGCATTTATAAAAACAAAATAATCTTCCAGCCAAGCTCCTTTTTATTCCTGTCTTTCCTTTTTCTGTTAGTCTGCCTGGATATCTCAGCTCAATATGGTCACATAAGCTTTTGATTTCTCTTTAATTCCCTACACCTTATCTGTAGTATCAGTAGATTATCCTTCTCTTCATTCCCATAGTGCTCTATGTGCAGGTCTCCGTTACAACTCACCAGGATATATACAGCATCTCCCTAAATGTTCTCTGTGCCTTCAATTTGCCTCTAATTGTGTTAGTCAGGGAGGACTGCTTCTCAGACCACAAGCAAATCTATGCTATGGCCTTTCTGCTTTTACTCATACTCCCTCCTCCATCTGAAACATGCTTTATCAATACCTCTGCCTGGAAAATCTCACCCTCCGTAATTAAGTTCAAGTGCCACTTCCCCTTTTAATAGTCTAGATAGTAGTATTACTTCTCTTTTTGAGGCTTCCATCCTACCTGGTAACACTTTAGGCCACTTATCACATCCACTGTATCTTTTCATTGTTTATACACTCATGTTGTTTCCCTCACTAGATGGCAAGCTCCAGAAGGTAAGGAGCACCACTCAGACTTGCAGTTCTGTCAGCGCCTAAGCTCAGGGGACAGCTTCAAAAAATACAGATTAAACTGAATTATGTCGTTGTCTCACCTAATAACATTTGCATTTGCTTCAGAGCTCAATTTCTCCATATTATCAAGCAAGAAAAAGCTAAAATTAAAATGCAGCACGGTGTAATGGAAAGAACGGGAAAGCCAGAGTAAGAAGACTCAAGGCTACAGCCCCCGCTCTGCACTTACCACTTGCAGGACACTGGCTAAACCATGGTGCCATCTTAGCTTCTAACCTCTAATTCCAGGATAACAATATCTTCTCTGGCCAAGAGAAAGCATTTTACCAATCATAAGCTGCTATGTGAATGTAAGGGGCTGTCATTTCACAACAGACGCTACCAGAGGCATCAAAGATAATGCCACAAGTCTTAGGCTCTCAGGTAACATACAATGTTATGAAAATGAAAAATCTTATGTACCAACTAGAACGAAAAAGAACACTCAAAGATTTTTCTCAATGAATAAAAGTACCTGTGAAATTGTTCAAATAAATTTCGTGGCACAAAATTCAGAAGTGTGTACTTCGTTGTTCGTATTCGGTTATTCACGTAGGTTCCAGAGAACTTTTCATACTCATCCTTAAAGGGCCGGAGGTGGGGAACAACAATCCGGTGCTTTCCTGCCAGTTTGGGGTTTGGAGAGGACTTTCCCCCACAGGCAAGCAGAGAGGAGTAGTTGTATGGCCTCTCATCGTTGTTCCTGGGTGCGCCACCGATCAGTCGCTGCCAGTGGTATCTGGCCCATTGAAGAAACTCAGTCATGTCCAATATGCAGCAAGATCCAGGTTGTGCAGGTGATCTGGCAGAACAAACAAAAACCCATGAAACATTCCTTACAAGCTTCTCAAAAGCCTTAAAAGACAGTAAGGAAGGTACAATTTAAAATTGTTTTCTGTACCAAAGAAATGTATGACCCAATGAATGGTTCAAGGTATAAATGGAAAGTAAAGCCAGTCTTGGAACTCCATCTTAACCAAATCTTTACTAAATAAAGTATACATAATCTGACTTATGGGTTAATGATGTAAGCAACAGAGACAGCACCTAAAAGACCACTTCATAACTTGAAGCAAATAATTTGGCTCAATGTGTACAAATCTGTTAATTTATCTAACCATCAGTTTTCTCATCTTTGAAATGGGAATGCCACACATGCTGGGAGATTGTTGTGAGGATTAAATGAGTAACATGTAAATCATCCAACATAAAGCCACGCAGAGAGTAAGCAGTCATTAAAACCCATTCTGTGGAGATTACAATGGCCAAAAATGCAAATTGTTTCACCCATCAAGTGGTGGAGTCTTTTCCTATCCATTGAATCTGGGCTTGGCCACATGTCTTGTTTTGGCTAATGAAACACTAGTAAACATGACACAAGCAGAGGCTTGCAGAGTGCTTGCTAATGGGACGCCCTCTCTCCAGCCGCTCTTGAGAATCCCATGCTGACTACCATGTGCCTGAGCCCAGGCTAGTCTACTAGGTGATGAGTACACATGGCGCGGTTACCACCACTGCTCCTGTCAATATGTGGCTGAGGCCACTGACCACTAACACATGCATGTGCCCAGATGGCACTATCTACCACAGAGATGAGCTGGCCCAACTGAACTCAGCCCAAATTGCCTTCCCACCAAACTGAGAGTCAGTAAAAATTATATCACCAAGTTTGGGGGTGGTTTATTATAAAACAAAATCTAACTTGTATACAGTCTCTTCCTTATTTTCCATATTTCAGTTTCCCTTATTTTCCAAGTAATTCACCCCTGACTAGAATGTGAGCTCATTCATTTTAAAAAAGAGGTGTGTGGGGAGCTAACATTTATTAAGAGCACATTATATTCCAAGTGCTTTGCAGAGCACTTTACATACATATCTTAATTAATATTTATATCAACCTTATGACACAGGTATTATTTCTATTTTAAAAAAGAGGAAATAGGTTTAGAGAAGTAATGTAACTTGCTGGAATTCATATGGGTAGTAACTACGTAAGACTGATTCAAACCAAATCTTTCTAACTCAACAGTTTCTACTTTTAACTCTTAATGTGTTTCATTTATCTTTATGTGAAGAGTAGATGGCATTTAGTAGATACCCAACAGAAGTTCACCTAGTAGGTAAAGAGCATGTCAGCAAACATGTGGAGGGCAAGATCTGGAGGCTTCATTTCTATCCTTGCTTTATGAATCTATTACATTGATTTCTATCCTTGCCTGTCAAGCTACTGTAAAATACTTACCATTTTACATTGGAGTTTATCTCTGAAGATTCTTATTTAGTGAATCTGTGGGTATTCCCTAATAATCTGAATTGCTAACAAAACTCACCAGATGAATCTGATTCAGGTGGCTCATGACTTCACCTGGAGAAAAACTAGGTTATGTGGGAAAAACTACATTAGGCTGGGAATACAGAGATGATAAAGATCTAGATCCCCTTCTCCAGGAACTCAAGGTCTAGGTGAGGTAATAGGCATGTAAATATATAAATGTAGTCCCAGGTGCAAAATAGTGTTCAAGGCACTGAAGTAGTTTGAGCAAAGTATTTAGGACAGCTTCCTTCCTAAGTTTCATTCTAAGTTTATAAAATGTCTATTAATTCTTTTCTCTAAAATGTTATATTAACCAGAAATTAATAGTTTTCCCCTAAGGACATTAAACTTGTATCCAGCTTTCATGGATCTGAAATCATAAATCATTACCTAGTAGCACTGGGAGATTTGGTCCAAGTATATTCTAATAATTTTAGTGAACTAATATTTTTAATAATCCATTCTTGCTAACACAGTTGTTTACTATACATTAGTCCTTAATCAATCCAAGAGATTAGTTATGCTGCATCACTTTATCACTATAGTTACAGAAAATAAGTTGAATCATAAATAATTTAAAAATCCACCAGATCTTTAAAAATTTTATGATCTAAAGCAAAGTAATAAGCAAATAAGAATAAAAAATCACTTTTAATGGGAAGAATACAATAGCCTCCAAATGTGTGTATTTGTGCCTGGATTCTGGACCTACAATTTACAGCCTCTATTACCAGTGAAAAGAAGTATCTATAAGGTAACTCTTACCAGTTTTAGTAATGGAAACAAGAAAAAAATTTATATACTTATTAGGTCTCTGTCCTTTACAGTTTGCTTTCTAAAATATTTGTTCATAGAAAGCTAAATCAATAAATATCGACTAAAATAATTCCATCTTTTCAACATAATTTTAAAAAGTCTACCTCTGAAGTTATTTGATAAGCCTGGTTTTCCCTTCAGCATATAAAAATAGCTTCTTGACTTATAACTAGTAATGACAGCTTTAGTTTTTAAAGCAGTTCATGACATGTCCAGAAATCTCACCAAGAATAAGGATGTAAGATCGTGCTTCACCAATGAATCAGTAAGTAACGTAAAAATGCTTGACATAAGCCTAAGTGTCTTTCAAGCATTTTACCCCATGCATAGCAGGTGACCATTATGAAAAAACCTTCTATTTTTTCAGAAGGTTGAAATCAGTACAGTTTTATTCCTGGAAACTTTAAAACAGTACTTTTCATTTGCAACTATATTCTTATTAAGACCTATGGGTATGTAACAATATAGATTCTACTTAGATTTTTAAATTTCAGAACATAACATCTTAAGAATGCAAACTCTGAAATATTTAAACAAATGAGACATGTGGAAGGTGTTAATTTCTGGTAATTTGTGGTGTATCTAAAAACTTCACACTTGGAAAAGCAGTGGTTCACGAAAACAGTCAGCTTTTCATGCCACAAACCTAAGAGTTTTACCTTCCCCATTCAATTCCAAAGAGATAAATCTATGACTAGAAAACATTTCATTGCCAAAATACTCCTAGGTCCACCTCCCTCTGGGTCTTTTCAATGTCCTTACCTTTCATTAGGTACTCTATTTAGTCACATATTGATTTCCCCTTTGTTCTTTTTCAAGGAATTTTAGTGAGGATAGGATTGGGGCTGGCTCACTGTCCTTCCTCCTCAGCATCCTCCCTGGGCCTCTTAGTCTCTCTCTCTATCCTGTAAGGCCAGCTGGCTTTCCATCTTGTAATGATCCTCCCTTCTGCCACTCTGTCCTGAAGAGTGATTATTGGATCAAAGGACTCATCTACACAAGACAAAGAAGTTGTCTGGGTTTTCAAAGGATAAAGGAAAAAGAGCACATGTGGAGATAATTAACATGTGATAAAAATCCTTTCACATTTCCAGTTCAGAATTTAAACCATCTTACACTGAGCAGGAATTAGTCACAATAACTCAGTACTTTCAAAACTTGTTGACAGCCAGGTCAGTGAGAAATACATTCTATGTAGCAATCTGGAACACAGACATACACATACATACATGCTGAAACAAAAGTCCTACAAAACAATTCTTATCCTTACTACTTGCAATGCAAGTATTTTATATTCTACTCTATTCTCTGTGTCTCTCTCTCCCTCTTTTTCTCATTTTAATATTAGCCAAGATGCACTGAATTGCTTTCAGGGTCCACTAATATGTCGCTATATACCCTTTGGAAAGATATTGATTGCACATGGCTCCACAGTGGGTTAAAAATAAACATGGAAATGGGTAGATCCACTTTCGGCTCTTTGTTTGGTTGAAAGGAAATGAAAGCCAGCAGTTGGACTAGAACGCTCAGGGTAGGGCAACACTTTCCTACCACAGCCAGGAACAAGTAGCCTTTAATCTTTCTCCATCTACCCCGGCAAAGTTAAAAGTATATTAATACTTAGAGATGGCTCTGTTATTAATAATATTTCACATAAATGTTAGGACAATTTCTTTACAATATTAAAGAAAAGCAAGTCAGAGTAAGTCATACCTCATCAAGAATCAGTAGGAATCATGATATTTTAAAGTTTAGACTTATAGATTATTTCTTCTAGAGGTCAGAAACCACTAGCTCTTAAGCAAAATTCTACCCAGTGATGTATTTTGTATCATGGTGTTGTCAAACACATTGTTTTAAAATGGAGTTAAGTTCACATAAAATATTGATAATTAGCTTCTTTTAAAAAGAAAAACAACAGAATATTAGGCACATATTTTCACATGGTAACAAATGTTAGAAGCTTTTTCACTATAGCCCCTGTCTCTAACCTGCAATTTCTTATTCACCTATTTTAATTTATCAAAAAGTGGTGATCACTCTGCTTGCCACTTTTTGACAAACTAAATTTCTCCTGCTTTACAGACCCAGACTCAAATATCAGTTGCATCACTTATTAGCTATGTGACCTGAAAAATTAACCTGAGCCTCAGCTTGCTAATGAATAAAATGAGACACCAGTAAGAGTCACGGGAGACAATGTACATGAACAGTGTTCATTCTATTAGAGTTGTCCAAGTCTAGTAAAATGTCCACTTAAATGTACCTGTTTATACCTGGGAAGTAGCCCAGCATTCAGTAGGATACAAACAGAAAACCAAACAATCACAGGCACGACATAAAATGCCCTTCCTACCGCCTGATCTCATCCTTAAGCATTCCCTCCAGAATTTATTCCAACTCTGTTCAGGAACAAACTATATTCCACTTGTCTGGTGTTTCCCAAGCTCTCCTGATAAGAATCCCCTGATGCCTCCATTCATCACAGACCCCTAGGGCCCCTCCCCTGGAGATTCTGATTTGGAGGATCCAGAATGGGGCATGAATGTGGAATTTAATTAGTACCCAGGTGATTTATTAGAGAGGTTGCAAAGCATACCCTATACCTTGTACCTTTGCAAATGCTGCCCTCTCTTTCTGGAGGGCTGGTCAGTAGCATCAGCTACTCACCACACCGACTCCTGTTCACCCAGTAGGTTATTTTAGCTCCATTGTGGAGTGTGGGAGATTGAGATGGACCCACAGGGGAGCTACAATGAGGTATTCCCTGCTGTGCTTCCATCACAGTCCAGAGCATGGCTCAGTCCCTGAGCTTGCTATAGTGGAGGCTCCTGGAAGCTTCCCTTTTCAAAGTCAGGGAATGGATCTGTTTCTTTCCAGACTCCACAGTCTTAGGCTTGGCCAAAGTTAGATGACCAACAAATGACTATTGACCACTGAATTTTATAGAAAAGAGGTAGTATGGGAAAAAAGGAAACAAAATACCCAGTTTCTTCTTTTCTGGATCAGCCTGACTTTCCTTCCATTAGAAGCAAGACTAAAAAATCTAAGTTTGAGAAAACAGAAGTAGTCACTTTTAGCTTGTGATTGCATCATTCCACCTTATTACGAGAAAGAATGTTTCTCAAGGCCTGAAAGACTCTTTCAGAAAATAGGTTAATTTTCTTTCCTAGTGCATTTATAAGATCAGTAAGCAGCATAGTAGTGATTAAAGGCATAGACTCCAGAGTCAAACATCAACTTCAATTATTGGCACCTCCACCTGCCAGCCAACCTTCATCAAAGGGTTTTGTGAGGACTGAGTTAATATAATTAAGAGCTTTAGAAATGAAGGGCCCCCACCAGTAAGATGGCAAACTTCCGGCTTCTCTTCGGGGTCCTCGGTTCCCACTGGCGCCACCTGAAGCCCAATCACCTCTCGCCCCCCTCCCAATCCCAGCACCTAGCCAACAGCCACCAGCCCCGTAGAAGTGACACCTCAATCAGCTCATGCCCCTTACTATATAACCCAGCACCTTTCCCTAATAAAGCGGAATTCTCCGGTGAATTGCTGCTGTGTGTCGCTCCTTTCCTTTCAGAATAATTCACACGAGGTTATGAATATTGGTTATCTCAAAGTGGAAATAAAAGAGGAATATAAGACGATTAACGTTTCTTTGTTATGATGATTATGTACTGACTTATAATTTTTTAAAATTAAAGGTTTTGAAGGAGGACGCTCTAATTAATGACTACGAAACTGTCCAATGCTGCCCTAAGCATTATGTCTGCATAAGGCAACATGATCCAATATTCCATTCACTCACAGAACTGAAAAAAACCCATAATTAAAGTTCAAAAATCTACAAGCTACCAGTTTTAGGCATAAAACCAATTAAGATCAGAAATAAATATAAACCAAGCTTTGCTTAGAAAGTAAGCGCAAACACTTCTGTAATGATTACTGTTTACAAAATATATTTTACATATGTCATGTAATTTAATCTCCACTACTTGGTATGGAGTTTCATTTCCATTTTTCAAAGGAAGAGACAAAAGGTCAGAAAAAAGGTTTTGCAACTCAAGGCACGCAATTACTGACTCCAAAGCCATGCTTTTCCAACTACTTATCCATAAATGCTACTTATACATAAAATTTTAAATAATCACATATTAAAGCTAGATTAATTCTAACTATATGTTTTCCAAGAAGATATAAAAAACTAAAATTGCTCAATAACAGAGTATACCTAAACTCACATATCATCCTATATTTCTTCTTGTACACAAATGTACTTGAAAATAGTTCGCAAAAACACTGTTTCCCTTAATGAGTGCTTAATGAAAAGTTTGCAGCAGGGCACATTGCCAAAGGTATGTGCAGGGTAATGAATTCCTTTGGGCCCAGTTAGTATTTAAAAATTTCTGAGATCATCACCAAACACAAACAACTTGAAATATATACATGAACTCACTTGTCTAAAAGAGAAAAACATTCTTATGTGTAGTCATTTCAAGATGTTCTGTTTGTGGCTTTCAAACTCCAGCATGCATCACAGTGTCCTAAATAAGACCTCCCGAATTTCTGATTGAGCAGGTCTGGGATGGGGTTGAAGAATCAGTGTCCAGGTAGCACTGATGCTGCTGGTCCTGGAACACACTTTGAGAACCACTACTCTATGTTAAATAACTTTATTTCAAAATGTAAAGTTGGAATTAAGAGTGACTGATTTATTAGATATCACTCCTGTTACTGAGAAGTCCATTTCCTTCAAGTGTATAGATCAAGGCTATTTATTTACCAATGACTTGACAGCCAATACCAGCAGACCCTCTCATCTCAGGCTAGAATTAATTAAAATAGTGAAGATCTAACTTACACAAAATTGCCCAGAGATTGGTCATGAGGCTTTCAGGACTGATTCTTTCCGCTGATTTAATACAGTTATAATCAGCCTCAGCTAACATTTCTCAAAGCTCAGCAAGGCACAACAATGGGGCCTGGCTCTGACAGACTTATAACTTCTCAACTGAGATAGGAAAACACTAACAAAATACCAAAGTTCTTCTAACTCTGAACCTTGGAAGAAAAAAGAAGTTATCTAACGGGGTCCATGAAAAACAGAGTAATTTTATAGCTGTAGGTTTCTGAGAGTAAGATAGGAACTCTTTCACAGCAGACTCAAGATAGGAAGGTCTCATTGACCGGCATATTGCAGGTAGCCCTCCCTGATGCCCAGTGAGCCCTGATAAAACTTAGGCTTGTTCCAATCAGGGTCCTCTTTGGCCTACTTTCCAACTTTCTCTCTAAGAGGCTTATTGCCTCAGACAGATTCCTTATCCAAGAGGTAATCCCGATGGCAGTTAAGATAATTTGGTATCTCTGCTGGTTTGTCTGTTGCATCAGATGCCAAGGTGATGTGTACATAAGGTTCCCTTAGTAACTATTATCCTGCTATCTACAAAAGGAGAAAGTGTTCTTCCTCATCCCACATAATCTTTGGAAAGGAATATGAACAGTTACAGATGTATCTACTAGGGGCTTTGTTGATGACAAGGGTCAATTTAGTTAGTGGGAAAACTGTGTATCTTGAGTAATAGTCACAAATTCCTCAGTAATCTCCACTGGGTGGGAGGAATCTAACTTGCCAAATGAAGTGATTTTGGAGTTCTGCATGCTATTTAATATTTTCTGTTAATTGAACTTCTTAAACTAAATCCCCAATAGAAACAACATACTCTATATTTTAGATACATGCAGGAGGACAGGCAAGGGTAATGCATCACCAAAAACACTGAACTAAAGTAACTACTTTGATAATTGGTGTAAAATAAAATGTTATTTTATACAGGGAAATGTTACCCATTCTTAGTGATTCTAAACATACATTAAATATAAAGAGATTATTCAATTCTCTTGTGTGAGAACAAAGCACACACACACACACACACACATTCAGACACTGAAGGTTTTATTACTTCTTTTCTTCAATATAATACTTCTCAGCTTTTTCTTGAAGGGATCACACATCCAAATGAGTTACCTTTTGCTGATGCTAGGCTCAAAACTGGTTTAAGTTAGCAAAAAGGCAGGGAAAATGTTGCAGTTGTATGCATGTCTCTTTACGCTACTGGGAACTGAAAAAATTCTCACTGGTTTTCATGGTGAGTTCCTAATATGTCTTAGTCTATTCTTAAAGCTGAAAGAACAAACAGAGTAAAAGTGAAGGAGAGCAATCTCTAATACTGTGTTTTGACATTAATAATCCTAGATACTACTAAAATATACATTGTTGAAATGACAGAATAGCATGTTTTTGAGATGTGGCTATCAACTCCAATAAAATATCATTAATTCTATAAACCTAAGGTCCTAACAATAACTACTATTTATGAAAAAACGGGGATACATATGTATTACATTACATACATATACATTAACTTTAACCCTTACAGCAAGGTACATATTAGTCTCCCCACTTAAGGATGAAAACACTGAGGCTCAGTGTGATGGAGAATCTCACCAAGTGGAACAGCTTGGTAAGTGGTCATTCACATCTAATCCAAATATCTCAGTTAGAGCCTCTGCAGCTATAACAAGGCTCTTATTTAAGGCAGAAATACTTGAGCAATAGGTTGGCAGAAGGCACAGAGCCTCTGGAAGCCTACCAAAGAATGTGAGGGTTGGGAGAAGGAATAAGACACATAGTATAAAAAATTTGAACTTAAGTCATTTAGGGGAAAAAAATACTAAAGGCACACTTCATCTGAAAACCTATTTGAGAAAAATTAAATATTTGTATTTATTTAATTTAAAAATATTCATTAGATGCATTCAATAGAAAGCTCTTTACATGTATTTGAAATATGACTACTATATAAACACAATTTATTTTTCAATACATCATCCACTTTCACAACCTGACTTCAATATCATCTGACCCCACAGGGACCTATAAGCAACTGACTACCATCTTTCTCTGCCCCTCTTTCCTGCAAGACTTCACCCCCCTGCTTACTCAGTTTAAATTATATGGTCAACATGCTATCACTTCCTTGTATATTCTCGCTACCCCTTAGCTCCGCCCCTCCCTCACTTTTTTCTTGGCAAAATGCTTACGCTACTTATATTCAAACCAGTTATACCTAAATCTCTACATTCTCTCTTCCAATACCTATGGGTTGAACATGCCTGGAGAGAAACACATAATATATCTCTCATTAATGTCACTTTACATTACAGCCCATGAACCAGTAATTGGCCGTAAGTGCTGACTGTGCTCATACAGCATTTCTAGTCTCTAATTCCCCACTTTCATAGAGAACTGTTTCATATCTTCTCCTCTCTCCTCTAACTTCCAATACTTCCCTCCCAACTTTCTGCTGATGACCTGGTTCCTATTTTACTGAGAAAATGAAAGACATCGAAAGAACTTCTACAGGCTCCCCCAAACTGCCTTCCAGCTCAGACCACTTTCCAAAACTCCAGACTCCTACAACTGGCTGCCAGAGGCATCCCATCTCCAAACAGTAACATGTGCAAACCTGAGCTCCTAATACTCCCTGCAAAACCTGCTTCCCTCACAGGTAGCCCTCTTAGTTGATACCAGCTCCAACTCCTTCTAGATCTTCACCCCCAAAGCTCTGAATTATCCCAGGGTTCTGTCTTTCCCTCAAGACCCACATACAGTCAGTCAGCAAATTGTGTTGGCTCTCCCTTTAAAATACATCCAGAATCTCACCACTGGGCACCACCTCTACCACCATCCTCATCCAGTACTAACATCCAGTTGTGTTAAACCTTAGATCTTGGCGTTTCCACAATTTAAAACTTTTTAAAGGCTCTAATTTTAAGTATAATAACAGCCATCAGTGCCACATGCATCTGCCTCCCATTTCCATCTCTAACCTATTACTCCTCTGCTCCTTCACTCCACCTGCTACACAGCCTCACCTTAGCGATCTCTCTATTTCCCTGTTTTACTTTTCATAGTACTCTTAAGTCACTTTCTAACAACATATAATTAGTTTTGTATTTTAGCTCTTACTGTCTACCCACCTCCATCAGAAGAGGAATTTCTATCTTTTTTGCATTGATACAGCCTAGGCCTAAACAGAATCAGGCACAGAATAGAGTTTCAATATATATTTATGGAATGAACATACAAATGAATGAATGAATAGAAGAACAGCCTTCTTACATGCAGTAAAAACAGAATATCTGTAACAATCTTATACATATTCCAGCTCTAGAAGTGATATAAGCTTATTTCATGATATCACATTACAGCTTTTATTATGAACACTCAAATTATTGTAGCTTTTATTAAGATCTATAATGTGTAACCCTACAATGCCCACTAACAAGACTGCATAGGAAGACACAAAAAATGGAAATAAAGCAAGTAGATTATTTTAAAAGTAGCTGGGGTATTTGAATTTCATTGTTCTAAAACTCTTAGGGAGGAAGTTCTGGGTAACCTATTTTTTTTCAGACAATTATGTTTAATCTTTAAGTACCAAAACAATTTCAACTGGGATGGAAATCATTAAAATACGTTCCTCAATTTTCCTATATTTTACAGAGTATTTTAAATAAATTTTTTTCTCTGAGATTTCAGAGAAATTTCAATATGCATTTAAAAGCTTTCCATTGAATGCATCTCACCAGTGTTATAAGTACCATTTATTGTGAAGCGCTCTATAGTAATGCCTTCAGGGTGTATGGAAGCATATCTGTAGGTTTGCTTCCAGTAGTTGACCTTCTTGTGCTGTGTGCTCATGTCTGATTTTATAGATTTGTTTTGTAGGATCTGAAAAATCAAAAGTTAGCATAAATGCATAAGTACAGCCATCTTAAAGGGTTAAACACCACCCTCTAGCCTAGGAGAAGGAAAATTATTAGAATCTTGAAAAACAAGTTAGTCAGCCAGTGTTAAATGTAGTGACCTTCAGTTAGCTAACCTCAAATCAGTTAATCATGAACACCAGGTAGTGGGCAGCTGCGGCCTTCAGACAGTTAACCTTGGTCGGATAGTCATGCATACCAAGCTTATCTTGCTGAAACACTGTGTAAGAAAATACTGTCTTTTTGAAAATGCTATGCTATAAAAACCTCTGGCTTTAGCTGCTCAGGGTCCTCGTTGAGACCCGCTGCGTCGGGCTAACTTGGACCCCAGCTAGCTGGTTCCTGAATAAATTCCTCTTGCTTATTGCATCAAGAGACATCTTTCGTGAGTGATTTGGGGCGGCGTCCTCCTCTGGGAAAATCCAACATTTGGGGGCTCGTCCGGGATCATGCGCTCACCCCGCTTCACTCCCGAAGTCGCTCTTGGAGGAAGAGGTAAGATTAGTGGCGCCTTGGTTTGTCTGTGTTCTGTTTTCTGTTTTTCAGTGAGACCGGTCAGAATTCTGAAAGGGGGTACCCACTGTCTGGCAGCTGTCCCGATCCTGTAAAGGGGTCGAGACTGCGGTCGGTAGACGTACTAGGAGCACCGCAGGCTGCAACCCTGGGGGACGCCTCGGGGAGGTTGGGAGGCCAGGGACGCCTGGTAGCCTCCCGTCTGTTTTTCCGGCAAGGTGAATCTGATGAGATAGGGTTGATTTTCAGGCGCCAGGAATATCAACCCTCTGATTCCTTTCGGTTTCTGTTTAAGAATCTGAGAAAAAACAAAAAGTGGCCGCTGTGTGTCTAATCTGTGTGTGTCTCTGTTTTTTGTGTCTTTCACGTGCCTAATAATTGTTATACTGACAATGGGACAGACTCAGACAACCCCCTAAGTGTGTAAATGAATATATCTTTCTACCTCCAGATGGTATTAATGAAATTGATTTAAAGACAGGTGCTTGTGAAAATTGAGTGTTCTAAAACTTCCAGAAAACCTGATAAAAAAAGTGTTAAGCATTAATGCTAATTTGAGTTTGCCTGAGGCGGGCATGTCCTGGTAGTTGTCGGCTGCCTGAGTTTACCTAGAGTCATTTGAGTCATGTTATCTGCTAAATCTTTTAAGAATAGAATGCTTAGAAGCTTGGCTTTGTCTAGTGTTCAGTGGGGGTCTTGTGAGTAGGCTAGCGTAGTTGTTGCAGGTAGGTGAGCTGGATAAGTGTGGCAAGTGAACACCTTTTTAATTGTGTGTTGCAGTGTGTATGCCTACCTGCAGCCTGAGAATCTTTGTAGTAACTTAAAGCCTTAGAGTTTTGTTAAGTTGAGAAGATGTGCTCTGTGTTTGCTGGGAGATTGTGCTGTGAAGCTCATGGTTGCAGAAATTGTAGAATGTGTTCGTAAGTTTGTCAGTCTAGGGAATGTTAGTTTGACAGTTTGCAGTGTCCTGCTTCTCAGTGTTCACTGGAGCTTGAAGTTTCTAATGGTTTTAAGTTCTGGTTAGAACTGCTTAAAGTGATAGAGAGGGCATTTCTCTATGCTGCAAGATGTATGTTTTAATGAGAGAAAGTGTAAAGAACGGAAATTTGTTTTGTTGAAAGTAAAAGAGAGTGATTGTTCTGAAGTGCAGCTATTTGTTTAAAGAGAGAGAACACTGAATGTAAAAAGAAAGTTGTAGAAGGCTTGTGGAAGAGTTAGTATAGTCATGCTATGTGAAATTGAAGCGAGTAAGTCTTGGTATCGAGTGCATAGCAAAATTAGAATCTCGTTTCCAGTTAAATAGTTTTCTTTAACTGTTAGTCTGCTCTTAATGTTGAAAGATCAAAGCAGTTTCTCATGCTTAAAGTCTCAGTGAGTTGCCATGAAATCGTAATATTAAAAAGGACTAAAAGCTAAAGTTTGTTAACAACTGTATAACCTTTATTTGCCTTTGAAATATTTTGTTATTGAAAATGATTGCATGTTGAAATGAAAATGTTACTGAAAAATTGAATTCCTAAGCAGAATAGTAACAAAGCTTTTTTCAGCTGATTAAATGCACTTAGTTAACAAACCAAAATTTATTCTTAAAAATTAAACTGTAGAATCTGGACAAGATTATGTTTCTCCCAGAAAAACAGGTTTCACTGTAAAAGTTTAGATAGACGAACGTGTGACCACTTTTGAGAAAGGTTGTAATAGATTTTTTGACAACCACCAGGTCTTCTTGTTTAATTTATATGCTGTATGTTTTAAAAAACATGGGGGACTCTCCATATTTTTTAATGCAAATGATCTTAGAGCTTTTAATAGAATTTGCACAGCAGCTTATATCTACTATTAAAGAGTAAAACATTCTTGAAGCTTTCAGGGAAGACCTGTAGACTTAAGCACTTTCTCTGCTTTTTTGTATCTGGTCTTAGACACTTACGCTGAGTTATGTTCTTATTATTTTCACTGTTTGTAAGCTATTGATTGTAAGCCAAAGGTCATCATTTCTCAGTCCCTAAATGAATAAGTAAAATGCCTGATCTCTTTCATCTCAAAGCATATTTCTGGTCATATCTGAATATCTGTGTGAAAGAAAGAGACATTTAAATTTGAGATTCTGCTTAAACTTTTAAGTTGAATTTGACTATAGCCATATTCATTCTTTGTATGTATCTCTAACAGGTCTTTTGTATGCCTGGTGATATTATACTCTGCCTTGAGTTTAGACAGTTCTTTCAGCTAAATATGAATTCTTATTATAGCTTTTTTCCCCTCCTGAAGATGAAAGCAGAAGAATCTACCATCTGCTACCATTCTCTCAAGAATGCTTAGTAACCTAGAATTATTTTGACTTTCTGTATATTGTCTTTAAAAATTGACAGCAGCAGTCTCCCCTGCTGCCCCACCTTTTTAAGATGTCTCGTTTACTGTGCTGAGTATATAGACAATAAATGTGTAATGATAGTTCTAAAAAAATTAAATGCAAAAAGGTGCTTTTACCTCTAGTTAACTCTGATATTTTCCAGAGGGCCCCTGGAACATGTCAGAAGAATTTTTTCTCATTAGAGAAAGTATTTGACTAATTTGGCTTATTTATCTGATATATATATATATTTATTTACCAGGAAAGCACTGTCAAAGAGAATGATGCTAAACTTTGTTACTGAATGTTTTGTATTACAGAAATATCTGAATTACCTTATGTCAACTGTTTTACAGTAAGCTCTCATCAGATCTTTAACCATTGTCATTTGTAAGTCTTTTGTCATTTATAGTATTATCCCTAAACTGGTAAAAAACTGGATTTCAGCAGAACAGGTATTAGTTACATAAGATTACATAAACTAAAGAAAATGATTTTGTGTCTTTTTGTTTCAAATGTTGCTGATAAAGTGTTTTAACCTTGTTCTCTTAAACTGACAACAGTTTAGTAAATGACTATCTTTATGAGCAGAATTGAAACGTCCTTCTCTCTACTTGATCCCTCCAGAGTTTAAAAATTTTCAGTGACTGTTTTTGTATTCCATGGCAGTATGTTTATTTGCACGAGTTCAATAAGAATCTGCTTTCCTTGTGAGAAGACTACTTAAGAACACTGGTTATACTACCAGGGCTTTGACTGGAATGTCATACCTGAGAGACATGTGTATAGACTCAGATGTGAACAACTTTAAAGAACTAAGATTGACTTTATAAAGCCAACAAAGCCCCTTGGAAGAACTGGCCTGGTACCTTGCTTACAGAGTTCCCAGCAGCCTTACCAGGTGAGTAAAGAAGGTCACTTCCTGGCAGGTGCAGAGACCTCGAGAAGAGAAGAATTCATCCAAATCTACAGGTACTGCAGGCAAAGCCTGATGGCAAGTCTGGCTTGGCTGTCTGGCCTCAAGAGGCCTTTAAAAGTTCAATCTGAAATTCCTTACAAAAAGTTCCAGCAAAGCATATTTAAAAGAGCCTGTGTAATCAATTGCTCTTCTTGTTGCACCTGTGCAAATAATCAAGCCAGCTGTTAATTATTTTCTTAACCTGGTTACTTCTAGTAAAAATGAGAGTGATTTTAGAGAGAAGTATTGTTTCAATAATGCAGCCTCCTTCCAGAATAAAAAAATCCAACTCCAGATGTTGCTACATAACCTAATAACACAATTTGTTTTATCTTGCCTAGAAGCCACAAAACTGCAAATAGTAATAAAAATGAAACCCAGAATAAAAGTGCCAGCCTTCTGAAGCCCTCTCAACTGACCAGTGATGGAGACCTAGCTGCACCCTTTACTGCGCCCCCTTCTCAGCACGAAGCAGCCAGAGCGGTCATCGCCCCTTTTCCCTAGCAGCAGCTAGAGTCTCTACCTGTAGAAGAAAGAATGAGACCATACCCATAGCCTTCCCTGGTAAAAACAGGTATTTAATCCCTCCTCCCAAGGGATGGTGGGCTTGTAACACTGGAGTGACCCCATGTGTCTCTACTTCTGCCTTCAACTCTTCCCGTGATTTCTGTATCATGGTCCAGCTGGTGCCCAGGTTGATGTATCATGATGATCTCTCATTCGTAGCTGAATTTGAACCTAGGCGTAGATATAGAAGAGAGCCGGTCTCGCTGACCTTAGCTGTATTGTTAGGGATAGGTGTCGCAGCCGGAATGGGAACGGGGGCAGCCGCTATTGTCCAAGGGAACCAACATTATGAAGGGCTAAGAACAGCTATTGATGAGGACCTAAGGACCATAGAGCAATCCATTACAAAACTTGAAGAATCTCTGACTTCCCTCTCTGAGGTAGTCTTGCAGAATAGAAGAAAGCTGGATCTGTTGTTCCTAAAAGAAGGAGGACTGTGTGCAGCCTTAAAAGAAGAATGCTGCCTTTATGCACATCATTCCGGAATAGTAAGAGATTCAATGTCAAAGCTTAGGGAAAGGCTAGACCAGAGAAAGAGAGAACGGGAAGCCGGACAAGGGCTATTTGAATCTTGGTTCACCAGATCCCCGTGGTTTACAACCCTGATATCCACTCTGGCTGGGCCCTTACTCATCCTTGTGTTGCTCCTCACTTTAGGACCCTGCATACTAAATCGGCTGATAACTTTTGTTAGAGAAAGAGTGAGTGCCGTTCATGTACTAATGTTGAGGCAACAATATCATTCACTCACCCAACAAAGAGACACAAACATTCCATGATTGGAATGTCCCTAAAGAGAAGTGGGGAAATGTAGGATCTGAAAAATCAAAAGTTAGCATAAGTACAGCCATCTTAAAGGGTTAAACACCACCCTCTAGCCTAGGAGAAAAAAAATTATTAGAATCTTGAAAAACAAATTAGTCAGCCAGTGTTAAATGTAGTGACCTTCAGTTAGCTAACCTCAAATCAGTTAATCATGAACACCAGGTGGTGGGCAGCTGCGGCCTTCAGACAGCTAACCTTGGTCGGATAGTCATGCATACCAAGCTTATCTTGCTGAAACACTGTGTAAGAAAATACTGTCTTTTTGAAAATGTTATGCTATAAAAACCTCTGGCTTTAGCTGCTCAGGGTCCTCGTTGAGACCCGCTGCATCGGGCTAACTTGGACCCCAGCTAGCTGGTTCCTGAATAAATTCCTCTTGCTTATTGCATCAAGAGACGCCTTTCGTGAGTGATTTGGGGCGGCGTCCTCCTCTGGGAAAATCCAACAGTTTCTTCCTTGGCTTCAAGATTTAACTCAACTCCAACTACCTTAGAATAGTTAATAAACATAAATAAATTTGAATTAATAACCTTGAGGTGCTTTAAGGAGCAGAATATAGAAACTTAGGACTTACTTAGTGAAACCTATTTTCACTGTTCAGAGATCTCTTTTTCTTATATCTTTTTAATAAATAGGTACCAAAAGGCTACCATGTGCCAGCTAGGCACTCTTCCAGGTATTGAAATCAAATGATGCAAAGTGTGATGTAAGCGCCAGTGTTCTTGCCCTCAAGGAGCACACAGTCCAGCTGACGGATTAGGCATGAACTTCATGAGATTCTTTCATTACCTGAAATATTTTAGAGATTAATCCCTGTGAAACAAACTTTGACAGGTTTATAGCCAGGAATCAGAGCAGCAAACATTAAGAACATTAAAACACTAAACAATAGATTAACAAGAATGTTCTGAAAAGAAGCTAGCCCCCAGATAAGCATTCATTTTGAAAACTAAAGCCAAAATATCTTTTTAAACTGGCAGAAGAAAACAAATTTACAGGTGTGCTATCTTTACTCATTCATATGAAGGAGGGCAAACTCTAGCTCCATGTGATAAGCTGTGTGTGTGTGTGTGTGTCTGTGTGTGTGTGTAAAACATGATAAACACACTGAATTGTGAATCTTAAGATACACTTTGGAAGATTATTAGAAAGATAATAAAAAGGGAATGAACTATAATCATTCGTGTCATGTCTGCTTCCCCTACAAGACCACCTTGTTCACTGTTTTAACTAGTAACTGGACAATACCTGGCATGCGGCAAGTGTGTAATGAATATTTTTACACAAATTAACTAATGCCCAGGCAGGCCCATGACGGTATACTATGCATCCTGGGAATCAATACTCTTCAAACAAACAAACAAATCTCACGATGATAAAGCCCAAGCAATCAGTAAGTGTGCAGCTTAAGACTTTTTGAATGAAGGAGTGGAATCTTTTACAGGGATTCTACTTGGTCAATTATATCCTAACCTTTAAAATCCAAGATGGCCTAAAGCCACCTACCCTTGTCAGAGATAACAATTGTAACAATTATATTTGTCCTCAGACTGCTGATGATTTAGTCTGCTTTAAATCTGTGGTCTGAAACGGGGGGGCAATTTGGTCCCCCAGGGGACACTTGGCAATATCTGAGCATTTTTGGTTGTCACCACTGAGGGGGTGAGTGCTAATGGACAGATGCCATGGATGATGTTACAGTGCACAGGATAGCCCTCCACCCCCAAATACATGCCAAAAAATGTTACTGCTGAAAATACTGGTCTAGAGCAAATCATCATGTTTGTTTAGAAAGGAGGTATGTAGCAGTGGAAAGAGGAGCTTTTCAGTCAGTCATGGATTCAAATCCTTGCTGTAATGACTCAGTCCCAGTGGGACTTTTTGTAATCCTGTTTCCTTATCATAAAAACAATACCTACTCTCTTTTGATTTGTTGTGAGAAGTTAATAGGAATATATTCAAGGTATCTAACAGATCAATAAATGACAGCTATTTTTACTATTATGAGAACATTTATTAATTGCTTGATGCCAGTATTTCTTCCAGGTAGAAAAAACATTTTTAAGATAATAAGGATACATGGCAATCAGATAAGGTAAAGAGATAAAACACATCCAAGTTGATAATGAACAAGTAAAACTGTCACTATTTGCTGATGACACAATACTATATATAGAAAACCCTAAAGACCCCACCAAAAACTATTAGAACTAATAACTGGATTCAGCAAAGTTGTAGGATACAAAATTAATACACAGAAATCTGCTATATTCCTATATACTAACAACAAATTAACAGAAAGAGAAATTAGGAAAACAATTCCATTTACAATTGCATCAAAAAGAATAAAATACCTAGGAATAAACCTAACCAAGGAGGTGAAAGACCTTCACTCTGAAAACTACATGACACCGATGAGAGAAATTAAAGAAGATACAAATAAATGGAAATCTATCCCATGAACATGGATAGGAAGAATTAATATTGTCAAAATGACCATCCTGCTCAAAGGAATTTACAGATTCTATGCAATCTCTAACAAAATACCAATGACATTTGTCAATGAACTAGAGAAAATAATCCTAAAATTCAGATGGAACCACAAAAGACCCCAAACAGCCAAAGCAATCTTGAGAAAGAAGAGAAAAGCTGGGGGTATTAAGCTCCTGCCTTTAAGCTACACTACAAAACTATAGTAATCAAAACAGTTATGGCACTGGCACAAGAACAGACATATAGATTAGTGGAACAGAACAGAGAGCCCAGAAGTAAATCCATGCATACACAGACATCTGCTACATTCCTATATACTAACAAATTAACAGAAAGAGAAATCTTAATTGAATATGGTCAATTAATATGTGATAAAGGAACCATGAATATACAATGGGGACAAGACAGTTTCTTCAATAAATGATGTTGGGAAAACTGGACAGCTACATGCAAGAGAATGAAACTGTATTAATTTCCAACTCCATATACAAAAGTAAACTTCAAATGGATTAAAGACATGGATATAAAACATGAAACCATAGAACTCTTAAATGAAAACATTATGCAAAAATCTCTTGAACATAAGCATGAGCAATTTTTTTTCTGCACACATCTCCTTGGGCACAGGAAACAAAATGAAAAATGAAAAATCAGGATTACAACAAACTAAAAACCTTCTCTATAGCAAAGGACACCATCAATAGAACAAAAAGGCAACCTACATTATGGGAGAATATATTTGTAAATGATGTATCCAATAAGGGGTTAACATCCAAAATATATGAAGAACTCCTATGCCTCAAAACCAAAAATCAACAACTTGATTAAAAAAATGGGCAAATGACCAGAACAGACATTTTTCCAAAGAAGAAATACAGATGGCCAATATGCACATGAAAAGATATTCCACATTGCTAATCATCAGGGAAATACAAATCAAAATCACAATGAGATATCTTCTCACACCAGTTAGAATGGCCACTATCCAAAAGACATGAAATAACAAGTGTTGGCAAGGATGTGGAGAAATGGGAACTCTCCTACACTGTTGGTGGGAATGTTAATTGGTGCAGTCACTATGGCAAACAGTATGGAGATTCCTCAAAAAACTTAAAATAGAAATACCATACAACCCAGTAACTCTACTTTTAGGAATTTACCTGAAGAAAAAGTCCCAGATGTGAGAAGATATAAGTGCCCCTATGTTTACTGCAGCACTGTTTATAATAGCCAAGTTATGGAAGCAACCAAAGTGTCCATCAATAGATAAATGGATAAAGAAGATGTGGTATATATACACAATGGAAAATTATTCAGCCATAAAAAATAAAGAAATCCTACCATTTACAACAACATGGATGGACCTAGAGGGTATTATGCTAAGTGAGATAAGGTATTGTGGAAATAAGGCAGGTGAAGGAAGACAAATAACATAAATAACATATGACTTCACTTCTTGTGGAATCTAAAAAGAAAACAAAATGAACAAAATAGTAGTAGATGCAGAGACACTGAGAAGTGACTGGTGGTTACCATGGGGGTGGGCTTGAGGTGGGTGGGTGGGGATGAGAGGGGGATAAGGAGGCACAAATGTCAGTCATAATATATATTGGTCACAAGGATGGAGGTGCAGCATGGAGAATATAGCCAATGGTTCTGTAACATTTTTCTATGTTGACAATAGTAACAGTACTAGTTGGGATGACGATTTAATAATGTGCATAACTGTTGAACCACTGTATTGTATATTTGAAATCAATAAAATATTGTGTATGAACTATACTTCAGAAAAATTAAATTTATTAAAAATATTTCTAAAAGATAATAAGGCTTAGCAACTTAAATAGAAAATCCAGAATTTTAAAGCCAGAAAAAATTTCAATATCCAACTAAATATTTTATACACAAAAAAGTTGAGGTTCGGAAACACTGACTTACCCAATATTAGACATCAAGTCAGTGGCTGTTAACAAAAATAATCCAGCTGTTCTCTCCCCTACCATTTTATTACTCATACATATAGAGGTAGACTTTTATTAATTCTAAACTGTATAATTATTTATAAATGTGTCATAAATTATTTGAGTCAATTTGAATGCAAGATTTTATCCCCACTAAACTTTTATGTAATAGAATGCTTAGACTATAAAATCACCAAGATTTATTCACATTTATATCTACCTTAAAATTTTGACAGCTAGGAGAAAAGATAGCAGTGTGAGTAGTGGGGCAGAAATCTCCCAAAACCACATATATTTTGAAAATATAGCAAATACAACTATTCCTAAAAAAGTAACCAGAAGTAACAGTACACCAGCCAGTCTGTCAGCAGAGAAAATAAAAGCACAGCAAAGGAAGTAAACCAACTAAATACTAACCAAATGCAAAATTGAATCAGCTACCCACAAAGTCAGTCAAGGGATACAGAAAGAGTACAGAATGACACCTAACATGTAAAGAGTGGAGGTGGAAGAAAAAGAAGGGAGAGAAAAAACGAATCATCAGACTGTGTTTATAATAGCATAATAAGTGACTTAAGGTACACTGCTGGATGGTAAAGAAGATGCCCTTGAACCTTTGGTAAACACGAATCCAAAGCCTGAAATGGCAAGAAGTACATATCTATCGATAATTACCCTAAATGTAAATGGTCTGAATACACCAATCAAAGACACAGAGTTACAGAATGGATAAAAAAGCAAGACCCATCTATATACTGCCTACAAGAAAACTCACTTTAAACCCAAAGACATTACAGACTAAAAGTGAAGGTATGGAAAAAGATATTTCATGCAAACAAAAGGGAGAAAAAAGCAGGAGTTGCAGTACCTGTATCAGACAAAATAGACTTCAAAACAAAGAAAGTCACAAGAGACAAAGAAGGACATTACATAATGATAAAGGGGTCAGTCCAACAAGAGGATGTAACCATTATAAATATCTATGCAGCCAAAGAGAAGCATCCACATATGTGAAATAAATACTAACAGAACTAAAAGGGAAAATAGAATGCAATGCATTCATTTTAGGACACTTCAACACTCCATTCACTCCAAAGGACAGATCGGCCAGACTGAAAATAAGTAAGGAGGCAGAGGCACTGAGCAAGACATCAGAACAGATGGACTTAACAGACATCTATAGAACACTCCAACCAAACGCAGCAGGATATACATTCTTCTCAAGTGCACATGGAACATTTTCCAGAATAGACCACATACTAGACCACAAAAAGAGCCTCAGTAAATTCAAAAAGATAGAAATTGTACCAACCAACTTTTCAGATGACAAAGGTATGAAAATAGAAATAAATTGTACAAAGAAAAAGGCTCACAAACACACAGAGGCTTAACAACATGCTCCCAAAAAATCAATAGATCAATGACCAATTAAAACAGAGATCAAGCAATATATGGAGACAAATGAAAACAACAGCACAACACCCCAACTTCTGTGGGACGCAGAGAAGGCAGTTCTAAGAGGAAAGTATATAGCAATCCAGGCCTATTTAAAGAAGGAAGAACAATCCCAAATGAACAGTCTAAATTCACAATTATTGAAACTGGAAAAAGAAGAACAAATCAGGCAAAAAGTTAGTAGAAGAAGGGACATAATAAAGATCAGAGAAGAAATAAAATTAAGAAGAATAAAAAAATAGAAAGAATCAATGAAACCAAGAGCTGGGTCTTCGAGGAAATAAACAAAATAGATAAACCCCTAGCCAGACTTATCAAGAAAAAAAGAGAATCTACACACATAAAGAAAACCAGAAATGAGAAAGGAAAAGTCACTATGGACACCACAGAAATACAAAGAATTATTAGAGAATACTATAAAAAATTATATGCTAACAAACTGGATAACCTAGAAGAGATGAACAACTTTTTAGAAAAATATAACCTTCTAAGGCTGACCCAGAAAGAAACAGAAAATCTGAACAGACCAATAACCAGCAATGAAATTGAATTGGTAATCAAAAAACAACTAAGAACAAAATGTCTGAACCAGATGACTTCACTGCTAAATTTTATCAAACATTTAGTGAAGACCTAAAACCCATCCTCCTTAAAGTTTTCCAAAAACTAGACGAGGAAGTACTTTCAAACTCATTCTATGAGGCCAGCATCACTCTAATACCAAAAACAGGCAAAGACTCCACCAAAAAAAAAAAATTACAGACCAATATCCCTGATGAGCATAGATGCAAAAATACTCAATAAAATATTAGCAACTGAATTCAAAAATACATTCAAAAGATCATCCATCATGATCAAATAGGATTATTCCAGGGATGCAAGGATGGTACAATATTAGAAAATCCATCAGCATCATCCACTATATCAACAAAAAGGACAAAAAACACATGATCATCTACATAGATGCTGAAAAAGCATTCAACAAAATTCAACATCCATTCATGATAAAAACTCTCAACAAAATGGGTAGAGAGAGCAAGTACCTCAACATAATAAAGGCCATATATGACAAACTCACAGCCAATATCATACTTAACAGCGAGAAGCTGAAAGCCTTTCCTTTAAGATTGGGAACAAGACAAGGATGCCCACTCTCTCTACTTTTATTCAACATAGTTCTGGAGGTCTTTGCCATGGCAATCAGACAACACAACGAAATAAAAGGCATCCAGATTGGTAAATAAGAAGTTAAAAAAAGACAGTTAAACTGTCTGCAGATGACATGATACACTGTACATAAAAAATCCTAAAGCATCCAAAACTACTAGATCTAATATCTGAATTCAGAAAAGTTGCAGGATACAAAATTAATTAAAAACAGAAATCTGTTGCATTCCTACACACTAATGATGAACTAGCAGAAAGAGAAATCAGGAAAACAATTACATTCACAAGTGCATCAAAAAGAATAAAATACCTAGGAATAAACCTAACCAAGGAAGTGAAAGACCTATACCCTGAAAACTACAAGACACTCTTAAGAGAAATTAAAGAGGACACTAATAAATGGAAATTTATCCCACGCTCTTGGCTAGGAAGAATTAATATTATTAAAATTGCCATCCTGCCTAAAGCAATATACAGATTCAATGCAATTCCTACTGAAATACCGACACCATTCTTCAACAAACTGGAACAAATAGTTCTAAAATTCATATGGAACCAGAAATTATCCCGAATAGCCAAAGCAATTCTGAGAAGGAAGAATAAATCAAGGGGATTATGCTCCCCAACTTCAATTTCTACTGCAAAACCACAGTAATCAAGACAATTTGGTACTGGTACAAGAACAAACTCATAGACCAATGGAACAGACTAGAGAGTCCAGATATTAACCCAAGCATATATGGTCAATTCATATGCAATAAAGGAGCCATAGATATACAATGGGGAAATGACAGCCTCTTCAACAACTGGTGTTGGCAAAATTGGACAGCTACATGCAAGAGAATGGATCACAGACCTAAATGTAAGTCATGAAACTATAAAACTCTTAGAAAAAAAACACAGGCAAAACTCTCCTGAATATAGACATGAGGAACTTTTTCATGAACATATATCCCTGGGCAAGGGAAACAAAGGCAAAAATGAACTGAACAAGTTGGGACTACATCAAACAGAAAATCTGTATAGCAAAGGACACCATCAGTAGAACAAAAAGGCATGCGACAGTATGGGAGAATATATTCATAAATGACAGATCCAATAAAGGGTTGACATCCAAAATATATAAAGAGCTCATGCATCTCAACAACCAAAAAGCAAATAACCCAATTAAAAAATGAGCAGACAATCTGAACAGACACTTCTTCAAAGAAGAAATTTAGATGGCCAACAGGCACATGAAAAGATGCTCCACATTGCTAATCATCAGAGAAATACAAATTAAAACCACAATGAGATATAACCTCAAACCAGTTAGGATGACCAACATCCAAAAGACAAACAACAACAAATGCTGGAGAGGATGTGGAGAAAGGGGAACCCTCCTACACTGCTGGTACGAATGTAAATTGGTTCAACCATTGTGGAAAGTAGTATGGAGGTTCCTCAAATAGCTCAAAATAGAAATATCATTTGACCCAGAAATTCCACTCCTAGGAATTTACCCTAAAAATACAGGATTCCAGATTCAAAAAGACATATGCACCCCTATGTTTATTGCACCACTATTTACAATAGCCAAGAAATGGAAGCAACCTAAGTGTCCATCAGTAGATGAACAGATAAAGAATATGTAATACATATACACAATATACACAATGGAATATTATTGAGGCATAAAAAGAAAATAAATCCTACCATTTGCAACAACATGGATGGAGCTATAGGGTATTATGCTCAGTGAAATAAGCCAGGTGGAGAAAGACAAGTACCAAATGATTTCACTCATCTGTGAACTATAACAAGCAAAAACCAAAGGAACAAAACAGCAGCAGACTTGCAGAACCCCCGAATGGACTAACAGTTACCAAAGGAAAAGGGACTGGGGAGGTTGGGTGGGAAGGGAGGGATAAGAGGATTAAGGGGCATTATGATTAGCATACATAATGTAGGGGGGGCACAGGGAAGGAAGTATAGCACAGAGAAGACAAGTAGTGACTCTATATATAGCACGTTACTATGCTGATGGACAGTGACTGTAATGGGGTATGTGGTGGGGACTTGATAAAGGGGAGAATCTAGTAACCAGTGTTGTTGCTCATGTGATTGTTTATCAATGATACCTTCATAAAAAAAAATTTTTTTTCTCAGCTAATTTGTAGGTAGATCTACCTGTTTTCAGTTTCATCCTAACAAGTCTTATTATCACTCATAGTGGCCTATATTTTGCATTATATTTTATAAAGGCATATTAGAAATTACTTATTTCTGGTTTAGATATTTAGAAAAAGAGCATACTTGGGAGAAGAGCATGAACACATACACACAAGCTGACCAACTTTAAGGATAAAAAAGGAAAAAAATCAGTTTAACTTCACTAGTAACCTAAGAAAAGCAATTAAAGCAGAATTAGTATTTTTTTCCCTTGAATGTAGCAAAAATTTTCTTTATTCATTATGTTCAATCAAGGCAAGTTTTCACACCATGCTGGGCTAGAGTGTAGCCTGTTTGCGTTTTGGAGCCAAAAGTTAATATGCCTTAAAAATGTTTATCCTCTTTGCTCCAAGTTAGAAAGATGATCAATTTAGCTTTGTAAAGGGAAGTAACTCAAATGCCCAGAAAAAAAGGAAACTGTTAAATTGTAGCTTACTAAATGGAAATATAATACAACTATTAAAAAATCATGTTTAAATGCATTGTTCTGAGCAAGAAAATGCTTAAAGTTTATAACCTTTTAAACTTTGATTTAGACCTGTATACAAGTATAACCTTAATTAGTGTTTCTATATATAGCTTTGGAATAAATGATTTTTAAAACAGTAACACTGGTTGTTTTGAGTTAATATATTAATAGATGAGTATTATTATTAACTATCTTTTGTAACTGCCCATATTTTTTACCATGAGCATATATTTTTAATTTATAATCAGAAAATAGATCATCACTTTAATCAAAAACTTTTGCAAAACTTGAATCCCATGAAACCTATCCAGCTTTATTTAATCACGAAGGCTGGATACAAGATATTAATGTATTGCTTCTACATTTAAGATGTGGGGAAAAAAATACAATCGCTTAAATTTTTGTTTTGTTTTAAGAACCTTATAAAATGCAAGACAACCAGGCTACTCCAAATACAAACAAAGAACATTCACATCCAAGTCCACAAACAGCAGGAGCACATACTAATAATACTCGGTATTATATCCGAGGAAACAAAATAAGTAATTTAATATATAAGGTTCATCACAAAGGCAAATGTGTGTCTCTGTCAAGAAGTCCTGAATGTGATTAAAAATGTTGCAAAGCCAACAGAAGCATTCAGATGCCTTTTGGACAAAAGACAATTGCTAAAAATATTTTATGGATGTGGCTCGTAAATTTTAAAAGATAGCTTATGTAAATGTCCAGATAGTTTTAGGAAAGTGTCTCCTTTGAAATTAGGTGTGAAATAGAATTTAAATGATATTCTGTAAAAGAAAGTTTAGATAATTGTTGCAGTGAAACATTTATACTTATGTACAGCATATAAATGTCTAGATATCAAAGTAATCTCAAAATCTCAAAAACAAGTCTGTTATACTTTTCAAATCACCTTCACTGCTATTTATATAGAAAATTAAAGTCAGTAAGGGTTTGGAAAAGCACTTGTAGGTCAGAAGGGTCTCAATCCTACTTCAGAACTTCTTTAAAGATTATTTCTGCTGATTCCTAGTATTTTCATAACATGCTCAATATACATATTCTGAAATGACCATGTTCAACAACACATGAGCCTAATGGGATAAAGAGAGCTGATAAACAAAATTTCCAGCAATAAATGAGAGACTTAATCTGACTTGATAAAAGCCAAGGTATATTAAAAGAATATAGTCTATGTTGTTTACAGATGTACTATGAAAATACTTTTATACTTTGACTTTAACTTTACATAGAATTAATAATTAATTACAACTTCAAAGATCAAAGTAGGAATCTATGCCATTTTCCATCTCTAAAAAGACACTCAGCACCTCTGAAAGAAAACTTGATTCCCTAGATACCAATCCTCTCCTGAGGATCATAAGGATTCACATTTACTTCCTTTAGTAAGCCTCCAAAAATATATCCAAGATTAAAGCATAAGAAAAAAACATCCCACTCTTTTTACCTTATGAAACATTTACAAAAATGTTTGATATGTATTAAGTGGGAATCTGCTGCCAGTAAGTAAATAATAACATAAAACCAGCCAACAAAAATCTTTATGTATTACATATTGTCTTTTTGGACTGTTATGTTAAGTTTTGTGTCTTTACTTAATGGCTCTTGAAGCCAGCTCAACAACAACACAGAGGTATGTGAAATGGCATACAGGAAAGTCAATAGAATTGTCTTTCCTGAGGGCCTTTTAAAGTAGACCAGGCATCTGTTTGCCAATGCACAGTGAATATGGCCTAACACACACACACACACACACACACACACACACACAGTGAATATGGCCTAACACACACACACACACACAGACACACACACACACACACACACACACCAGTTTCTGAGTTAACAGGTCTGCAGTGGGGCCTGATAATTTGCATTTCCAATAAGTTTGAGTGATGCTTATACTTCTGGTCTCGGGACCAGACTTCGAAAACTATTGGCCTAGGCATTGCAAATCTGCTCTGGGAAGACTTATTTTTAATTGCTAAATAGATTTTCTCCATGAATTTGATATCATTACATATTATTTTTATGCAACTAATCATTTTGATCCCACTGGTGTATATGTATTGTTGTTTAAATAATTGGTGAAACTATTTTTTTATACACAGGAAATAAGGCAATTATTTTCTGGATCAGTTAACCACAGAAATTTTTAAAAAGCAAAAGAAAATAACATGATTAAAAGAATGAAGAATGATAAGAGAAGAAAATAATAAATAGGCAAGTGGAGTTTTAATGGAAAGAGTGTAGCCACTGAATGATGGCATACACTTATAAAACTAAAGTTTAAATCAGTAGACTACACCAAATATTTTCTAAAGGTCTCCTGCAGATTATTAACCTAAGCTATAAATATGAATCAAATAAACATCTCAAAAACTAAAGTTTTAAATCATGTTTTTTCTCTAAAGCATATCACATTACTGAATATATGATAGATACAGGTAGGCATTACTTTAGTTAAACTGAAAAGGACATTTTGGTGCAATGAATGAAAGGTTTAATTAAGTTTTTTAAAAAATTAAAGATTTACTTCTAGAAGAGTTTGGGTGACTTAAAATACGTTATAAATATTCCATAGAGAAGTACGATTTTACACAATGGCTAAAAATTACTTCAGCACATGACAATGTAGCAAAAGCATAGATTATATATGTCAATTACAGGCATACTTTCGAAATATTGCAGGTCTGGTTCTAGATCACTGCAATAAAGCAAGCTAAATGAATTTTTGGGTATCCCAGTGCACACAAAATTGTTTACATTACACTGTAGCATACGAAGTGTGCAATACCATTATGTCTTAAAAAATCACAATGTACATACCTTAATTAAAAATGCTCTATTGCTAAAAAATGCTAACCATCATTTTGAGCTTTCAGGGAGTCATCTTTTTTCTGGGGGAGGGTCTTGAGGTTGATGGCTGCTGTCTGCTCAGGGTGGTGGTTGCTGAGTAGGACTGTTGTGGCAATTTCTTAAAATAAGACAACAATAAAATTTCCCCATCACGGACTCTTCCTTTTACCAATGATTCTCTATAGTATGTGATGTTACATTTGAAAGCATTTTACCCAAAGCAGATTTTCAAAACTGTAGTCAGACCTCTCAAAGGGTATTGCTGCCTTATCAACTAAGTGTATGTAATACTCTAAACCCTTTGCTGTCACCACACCAATTTTTGTGGCAATTTCACCAACAGCAGAGTCCACCTCAAGAAACCAATGCAATGATCACTGTTTACCACCACAAATATATTAATAATGAAAAAGTTATAAAAATTAACAAAATGTGACAGAGACATGAAGTGAGCAAATGCTGTTGGAAAAATGGCACCAACAAAGTTGCTCCACATGAGGTTGCCACAAACCTTCAATCTGGAAAAAGCAGACTATATGAGAAGCACAATAAAGCCAAGCACAAAAAGGATGTACGCCTGCACTTACACTGTCTCAATGTGTATTTAAATTGTCCTGAGGCCTGTAAGTGAGGTACTACTAAGTAGAGTATATAAACACCAATAAGGAACAGATGAAAATGAAAAAGGTATTAAACAGAAGTTGGTGGTGGTCATTGGAATTATAAAATGGATTCATGATAGTTGATTCCAATAATTACTCAATACTACCCACCTGCCAAAACACATTTGTTTTGAATATGAGCAGCTGTTTTCAAAACAGCAACAAATGGATCTATAGTTAGTAGAAAAACACAAGCTTTAACAAGTTCAAGTGATACTGATGCTCTGTCAGACTCAGGCACTTACTACAAGCTCTTAGTCTAAGCCTCAGTTTCCACATCTGTAAAATGGAAATAACAGCACCTCCTCACAAAGTTGGGTAATGAGATGTATTGAATAATGCACTGTGCCTAACACACTGAAAATGCCTAGTAACTTTTCTGTTGAACTGACGTTTGTTAAGCTCCCTCCTAGAAGGCAGGCATTTGTTATAGATAACATATAAATCAGGGAACGAAGATAAAAATCTCTGCCTTCTAGGAGCTTATCTTTTAGTGTTTATTTATTTTACCTTGTCTAGGCACAGTGCTGGGGACTTTGAGAATGAATAAAAGGGCCTAGGACAGGTCAAAATATGCAATTAAACAAAAAAGTTGACACTATGTTAATCATGCAGCATGTAAATTTAGGAAAATAGTCCTATGAGAGGGCATGACATGAGGGAGAATGGGGTAGGTTTCCTGGAAGAGAGAGCATTTTAAGTGAGCCTTGGGAAATGTCTAGAATCTGACAGAGAGATTTGTAGATATTAGTAAAGGAAACATTACGAATAAAGGCAGGGAGGCTGGAAACCCCTGTACTCATTTAAGTAACAATGAGCAGCTCAATAAGCCTCGAGTTTCAAGTACAAAGTAAGGAGTGATGGGAAACTGAGATGGAAATCTATGTTAGGACCATGTAAGTCCTTACTTAATAAGATGAAGAATTTATACATAGTTTGAAGGAAAAGGGAAATCATAGATCTCTGAGACAGTGTGATATGATATGGACATTTACAGGGTTTCTTTGCAAGAAGTATGAAAAACACATTGGAATGGAGGAGAAAAGGCAGGGGAACTGGACTGGAAAAAAACTGAGTGACATGCTTCAGAGCACAGTTCACCAGCACCCGAACAAGAAGGGGAATCATCAGAGATTTCTGAACGTTTCTCTGAGAGGTCTGTTGTGCTGACAGCAACACCAGGCTGGCAAGGTCCACACTGGCAGAGTCACCCTTTCATATTCCCACCTGGCTCTCTAACTCCCATCTTGGCTCCTCTCCTATCCCGGGCCTGTTAACAATACTGCATCCTTAACACTATGGACCTTACCCACATATTCCTATCATCACCCAGTCCATTCTGACCATGACCCGAATCAGCAGGCAAAAATATGTGACAAACTGGGCACTGGGGACGACCACACCCCTTCCTCCACACTAGCCCGGTTCAAACGAAATGTGCCACTTTGGGAGAGGAAAGTCAGTTTAGGACTCAAGTAAAAAGTATTTTTCAAAATTTTCCTGCCCTACTGAAAACATTTCACTTTTCTCTCAATCCTTGGTTTAGGAACCTTCCAAGTACAATAGTGCTTCAGATTCAGGTATTTTTCTAAGCTGGTAGGGAAGAAATATTGATTTCTTGGCTGAAGGACATCACAGCTAAGTAGAGAGAATCTTTGAGATGAAATAATCTAAGAACATCTCTTTAGGAAAGACTTAAAAGAAGAAGAAAGGATAGTATAATTAAGGTTTTTAACTATAATATTCACTATATTGTTATAGTCTGGAAGGGGAATGAGAATGTTTAAAAATAATGCTGAGTATGAGTACATAAACTGAAGAAAAAGATTTCACATTTTTGGGTAACCTAAAACTGATTTTCACCTTTTTCATAACCAAGATATAATTTTTTAGTTCTCTATCTTATATAAAGAATTGAAAATTTGTACAGTTGTTTTGCTAACAGAAATGTGGTTGTAGTTCTGCATTCAGAAAGGCCTTAAATGGAATAAGTAAATTTTAGAAAAATAAATTATGGAATATTTAATTAAGGCCCATCAGCTAGAGACCCTACCATGTGTGGTCAATAGGAAAGGAAAAGGAAGAAAGCCTGGGGTGAGCATTTAATAATGTAGATAACTGTCAAATCATTATGTTATATACTTGAAACCAATAAAATATTGAATATCAACTACACTTCAATAAAAACTAGTTAAAAAAAGGAGAAAAAGAATAAAGTTTGAATCAGTCAAACATTGACTATTTAGGAAAATAACTGGGAGAAGAGCAAATCTGAGTAGAGTAAGTTTTATCTTGCAGTTTCCCTTATAGTCCAAATGTTCTCACCAGCAAATGTAATTCAGAAACAATTACACCTGACATGGAATTACACACAGTAAGACTTTGCGAAAGTGGCTGTATGAATATACCCTTCATGGCATAGCATGAGAGTCCATTAAGGCCACAACTCTCTTAGGAAACTAGTACCACTATTACTTCTCACTCTAAAAGTGGTATTAGCTTCATGAAAAGTGTTATTTGTACAGCTAAGATGACTTCTGAAATAAAAATAATTCCATGTAATAGTAAGGCAATGTTTTCAAGAGAATACTCATAAGGAAACCTCTAAGGAATATAGAAAACTGCTCAGCCACTTACTGACCAGAAATAGCAATAGCACCCAGCACACACATACTTGTTCCAAGCATCGATAAACATTCTCCTTTTTCCAAGCACTGACAAGCTATTGCATTTATCATCACCAATGCACTGGGTTTTGAGAATCCCCAAGTGATATTGCTTGTAGCATTTGCTTTGACTTTCCTTCATTAAGGATTATTTCCAAATAGATCAGACAATAAGTCATGCAATGAAGGCTTGAATAGGTGGAAATTTTTTAATCTCTTAATTTTTGAAATCGATTCTAAGAAGTACATTCGTCTAACAGATGAGTCATTTCCTTTTAACTGACATGGAAGTAAATGATATCCTATTCAATTTCTATTTAGTCACCAAGTAATTGTATTGGGAAAGTATTCAGTTCTTGCAACGCAAAGGTCAAACATTCCTGACATCCTGTTGTAGACTGCTTAGATTGTCCATCTTTTTCAAACTCCTTAAAACTTTTTCAGTGTTGCTGAGTTGCTTTTCAACATACATATTTTCTCATTATGAAAAAAAAAGATCTCAATGTAGGTATATAATATGTATTTGTAATGCTATTAGAAAAGAGTACAGAAGGAGCAGGCATTACCTCTTGGAATAAATTGGAATGGGTTTCACTCTTTTGTAACAATCCTGTATTACATAGCCGATAAGAGGTTTATCTATTATTTTATTTGGTAGTGTTTTTTTTTTAATTAGGGTACTCTAACAGAAGTGTGACCTAACCCAATTTAAAAATAATTATCTCCTTTGGAGTTACTTTCCTAGTATAGTAATAATGGTGGAGAAAAAGCCCCCATCCTTGAGGGTCCATCTTCCAAGGCTGATTAGCGTCAGAGGCTTGCTCTCTTGACTACATAATTGTTTTTCTCCTTGCAAAGGTCTATTGTGAAAAGAAGCAAGTCTTACTTAGATAACATTTAAAATACCTGAGTTAACACACCCTTATGATTAAGAGTAGCATAAATATACCCATTCTAAAGGCGCAAGGAGCTAAACCCTCCAGACTGGAAGGTTTCACTATCAACCAGAGGTCTCTCTGCTGTACATAGTGTATCTGTTTTATAATGTAAGATGAAGGATGCCCCAAACAACAAGCTAGTTAAGTGTTTGCTGGAAAGAACCGGGATCTTGTAGCGCTCCTTTAAAAACTATTTCTGAGCAAGTTCCAAGACAAACACCTTCTCCTCCCTAAGGAATCACCCGCGGTTTACTTACTGGGCCAAATTTTCAACCCCATCCTCTTTACTAACTTTTGAGACAGAGCCAAAATTGCTTTTAACTGCTCGATTTCACAATGAGATGACAAAAGCGTGTGAGTACGCGCGCGTGCGTAAATTACCTTTTCACAAATCCAGGATTCAGAATTGATAAATTTCTTTTGAAACTAAGTGACTGAAAATGTCTTTCTTTCTCTCTCTCTCTCTCTCTCTTTTTTTTAAAAGTTTAACAGCAGACCTAAACTCCACATTTGAGGCACTTCATCAAACCTCAATACAATTATTGGGAGACAGGGAGAGGAAGAGGGGACGAGAAAGAGGAAATGAGGGTGGTAGCGAAACAGAAGACAGGGAACCAGTCAGAGGGGTTCTCGTTCACCCTTACCAAGTCCTCCCCGGCACACATCGCAGCATGACGGTCACGGGTCCCAAGATGCAAAAGAGAAGCCCGAAGAATGGAGGCGGCTTATGCCCCTACGCCAGCCATTTGCCTTTGGGGGGAAAAAAAAATCACTTCGCAGACAGCTCCCAAACTCAGCTACCAGAGCTGGAGCCAGGGCCCCGGCAGAGCCCGCAACCTCTCCGCTCTCCCCGCTCGCTCCCCTCCTCCCCGCTCCCCTCGCCGCCGGCTCCCGGGGCGGCCGGAGCTCCCCCGAACAGCCAATCGCCCGCCGCCCCGCCTCCGGTGACGTGGGGGCGGGGCATGGCCGCTGCGGGCTGCCCGGCGCCGGTTGCTCGGGTGGAGCTGCGCCTTTCCCTTGGGCGGATGGTCCAGTGGCCCAGACAGAGCCTCTACATCCCCCGCTCTGACTCTCACGTTACCGTGCGGCGCGCCTGCAGTGAGGGTTTGGTTCATTCTTTTTTTGCTGAAACTCCGTTTCACACTTCATCCTTTACTGAGATTTGAAATGCTTGACAATTGTTTTTTGGGGAGTAAAGGGATCAAATCTATACATTTAATGTTAGTGTTTTATAACTAGAAAAGACATTGAGGAAAATACCGTAATTCTAATCTGGCCTTTTTTCCTCACTCCTTGACCTTCTAGTCACTCCATCACCTAATGTAGCTTTATCCATACACTTGCCACCCCTCTGTGAGCTTAAAACTCACAGCTTCAAAAAAAAAAAAATAATCCTAAAGAAAGAAATGCCAGCAATCCACCTGGGCTCTCAAAACTTCTGGCCAACTAAGTGCTTTGAGAAAGAGAAAGGGCATTCAGAGAAGGCAGAACCAACAGTGGCAATAATTGTGACCAAAACCTAATGACCACTGGCTGCCAGTTGTTATATCCAGCTGAAACAAAAATAAAAGGGGCAAAAACTTCCACAAAACTCTATTTTGTTCATCTATCTTCTAGTTGCTCAAATGTGTAGTGACAGTGAAAAAAACTAAGGGATCATAAAAATGTTTGCTAATTGAGAAGAGTTCTCCGGGACAGACAGCTGTAGCTGCCTGGGAGCCTTGCAAACCCTCCCAGGCCAAGCTGGAGAGGCCCAACGAGTCCCTGCACCCACAGAGAAGGTGCCTCTCCCAGGCTAGGAGAAACAAGTTCTGGGTGTGACTTCCTGGGTTGGCCAATTAGGGAAACCTTCTACTCCAGGCAAGAGCAAATCTCTAGAGTTTAGTCAACTTTGGAATAAACTGAGCCTAGCATACCAGAATGTCACGGCCTCTGAAATTCCTGGCCCAGGTAGCACTTTTTATAGTCATGTGACTGTCTCTAACATATTTTAAAACAAAACAAATTTCCTGATAGCCAACCTTTCTGAAGAGACTTGATGCTGTAATCTCAATGGACAAAACAAATTTCCTGATAGCCAACCTTTCTGAGGAGACTTGATGCTGTAATCTCAGTGGAGGGCCTTCCTGAGAGGATGCATACCATGACAATTCAGGCAGGAAGCTACTATTTGCAGCCTGTTTGGATTGCTTAAATCGGTGGTTTTAAATAGCTACACATCAGAGTCAGCTAGGGAGCTTGGTTGCCAAGGCCCCACCTAGGCCAATTAAACTGGAATCCCTGGGGATGGGACTCTGGCAATTTTCTTTCTCTTTTTAAACTTCCCAAGTGATCCCAATCTGCAGCAAGAGATGAGAAAGGCTGGTTAAGATTTGAATTATGGTCTCAGGGGAAAATCTACATTACATTTAAGTTAAAAATGCAGTAGCAGAATAATGTGAAATATTTTGTAATAGAAGTTATCTTTTATATACTTAACATATTTGTATGTTTTAATATAAATGTAGAAAATATGTGGTAAGATATACATCAAAATTGTTTACTCAGAGGGGAAGGATGGAAGACTGATGGGACATTACTTTCTTTGTATTTGTCATTTGATAACAAAAGGGTAAGTACCCATTTATGATTTAAATATATGTAATCAAACTTTACAAATTAATACTTATGATATCATTGTAAATAACCACTATAAAAGTGGGCTTCAGTTTGTATTTGAAAATGTTGCTCTAATTTTTCTCCTAAGGATTACTTCTATTTTATCAAAAAAAATGCATATCTTTGACACATTAGCTACTGAAATGTATTAATCCAGTCATTGCCAAAGTTAAAAAAATGTACTTTCTTCTAAATCCAGAAATATATACTATTTTTATATACTTGTCATGAATTTTTTTTAAATTTCAAAGTATATAATATAGACATAAGGAAATTTCATCTTTTCCAATTGGAAAATTACTTGTAATTAGTATCTCAATACTAATAGCTTCCTAATTAAAGGAAACATGGAATAGTCATCAAGTGCCTCGGTTTGATTTGGTATTAAATCTTAGCTCTGCAAATTTTTAGATATATGATCTTGGGTACCATCTCTAAGCACAACAGGTAAAATGAATCCACTAATATCTACCTTGGTGTTATTAAGGTCACATCAAGTCATGTAGCTGATGTGCTTACCACTGTGTAAAGCAAATAATAGGTGCTCAATAAGTGACAGTTATCAATGCACTGACTTTTATTTTCCCCTATGTTTTTTTTAAAACATACTCAAATATTAGCATGCCATCACTGGACTAAGAATTTATCAGAAAACATGTTTATAAAAAGTAACCATTAACATACAACACATAAAATAATGTTTTTTTGTTTGTTTCAAAATATTTTACATATAACAGTGTTTCCTAAAATGGCACAGAAGCTGATTTTTCATGATTCATAATCAACCACTTCTTTTTCTCTGTGCTTATTAACAAGAGCGTGACTCAAGCACAGATGTAGCTATTTCCCAGGATCAGCTTTCTGACTAACTCTTTGGACAGAGAGGGCTGATGCCTCAAGCAGTAAGCACTTATCTCTTGTAGAGGAGCTCTGAGTTTAGTAACATCATCACTGGATTTTTTTCTCTTCTCCCTCCTTTTTTCTTTTCTTAATATTTACTGAACACTTGTAAAACATATTCTGTGTTAGGCATTGTTCTAAGTGGTTTACGCCTATTGCCCCATTTAATCTTCTTATCAGCCCTTGGGGTTCAGGGCTGATTTAAAGGTGAGAAATCTGAGCTGCAGAGAGGTAAAGCAACTGAGAACCAGAGGTGAAAGACCTGAGAACCATATTCTACTGTGGATGATTCAGCTTAGCTTTCAATGAATTAGGAAGGTGCGCATTAAATGATTTATTTTGGGAGAAGGTAAAACCATGCTAGGACTATAACTACCCTGCTGAAAGTAGAAATTCTGTATGTTTTGGAAACAACATTAATATATACATCATTATTACCAGTTGTAAACTTAGGCCTTAAATTAATATGTATGCATTTCTTTCAAAAAAATTACATTTCCTTCCCTTTATATTAGCTGAATCACTTTCACATAAGAGAACAGGTTAGCTTTTAATCTTATAAAAGCCCTTGAAATGCAATGCTTACACAGAACATCAGAAAGGAAAACTATAGTGGTGGAGATTCAAGCTGGTCCCAGAGTTCTAGATATGTCCATCAACCCCTTCTTGAACCTGGTTGTAATGCAAGGAAACACAGTGTTTATAGAATAGTAGCAGAATTCTTCACGTGAATCAATGGTCCTTAAATGTAGGAAAGATAGCTCCTCAGTAAGCCCCAGGGCTCTTTCTGAATTTAAATGTAGCTGAGACAAAGAAGTTCACATTTCTCTGGATATTATGTGTCTCCTACTGGCCAGAGAAGGTAAGAGTTTGGAGGCTTTGAAAAGGTGACAAGACAGATAATAACTCTGCTTATAGGGAAGATGGAACCCAGCTTCTAAGGAACACCATACAATCTCGGGCCAGAGACAGAAAGAGAAGGCCAATGATAAATTCCCAGAGCAGGTATGGCTGAGAGACTTTAAGAAAGTGATGTCTAGTATCCATTTTTAAATGGTTTTCTGTGGTGCTGTGTTCCTTACAAATTAGAGCTCCCCAGATAACAGGCTATAAGTGGGCTGCAAAGTAACAATCTCAGCCCCTGGGGCAGCTGCCTGGACCATGGAGCTGCTTTGGAGCTCCTCATGGACAAGGAACCCAAAGAGCTGATGAAGTGGTCTGGGTTCCAGTTCCCAAAGAAAACAGCGACGAGTCGGAGGGAATGTTAGGAGGAGCTGATGAGGAGGCCAAGCAAGAAGCATAGCTCCAGACCTGTCCCAGTTCTCTTTTTCACATATCTTGGATACCTCTCTTCATTTTCAGCTATGGGGGACCATTTCTCCTTATCACGTATGTCGTGCAAATTCGAGCTTGACATGAAAAATTGAATTGTATTCAAAATCCACTCACATTATTACAAAGAACTTGAATATTATATTATTCAGTGAAATATTAGGTTGAACCACAGGCAACTACCAATATCCAACCAGTTCTGACATCCAAAAGTGGCAGTTTTATATGGTGCAACTAATTAAAGGAAGGGCTATTATTCTGGTAAGGTTGTAAAAATAGTTTCTCATTGGTGGTAATTATCAAGAATTTGAAGAATTCATTACATCTATCCAAAATTATATGTAGCCATTTCAAACATAGAACCTCATAGAAAGAGAACAGACACAACCATCCATATATCGTATAATTCCATTTCTATGAAATGCCCAGCATAGGTAAATTAACAGAGACAGAAAGTTGAATAGTGGCTGCCAGGGGCTGAGGACAGAGAGAAATAGGAAGTGACTGCTAATGGGTACAGGGCTGCTATTCGGGGTGGTGATGATCTGAGATTAGATAGTGATGATGGTTGTACAACTGTGCAAAAACCACTTGAAAGGGGTGTTTACTTTAAAAGAGTGAATTTTATGGTTCATGGGTTATATCTCAATAAAAAGAATTACATGAGAAAAAAATGTTTTCCAAAGTAAGCATGAGATAGTAAAATTTTTAGATATTTTATAAGGAAACTTTAGATGAAGTCAAAGTTTTTAATTATCTTCCTCAATACTTTGAATTTTTAAATTTATTATATTTCTGTTTTATAAAGAAAATACAATGACATTTATACCAAGTCCCACTGAGATTGTTTTGTTTACCTCATTGGGCTGTACGTCATTATCATTTTCTATGAATGCCAGCACATGAAAAGTGATGAAAATCTCTCTGCTATATTATTCTCCAATTTTGAATAAAAGTCCTTTACTCCCACCAGTCTCTCTTTAGGAGCTGGAGAGGCGTGTCTATGCCTGAGGGGAGGTGGCCAGAGAAAAGACAGCAAACCAAGGCAAAGTGAGCAGCTGAGATTGCAAATTCTGGGGGAGCATAAATTCAGGGCAAGAGGTGATCAACCCCTCTTTCTCTAGGAATCTTGTAAACAAGAGGGAGTTCTATCTGTTTTATTTGAATTTTAAGGGATACAGTGGCCTAAGAAAGAAGGAAGAATTTGAGATAATTGGGTTACAAGTCAATTCTCCAATCATTAGAAAAAGCTGGATTGAAGTAAATCAAGTCTTCAGTTTCGACCCTTTTGTACACTGAACTTCCTGTATCTCTGCTTATTCAGTCAGTTACTCATTTAGCAAATACTAACGGAGCACCAAATATATGGCAGACACCAATCCAGGTACAGGAAATACAGAGGTAAACAAAACAAACAAAAAGCCCTGCCCTCAGTGGATGGATGTAAAATATTTAATGTCAGATGGTAATAAGTGCTATAAAGAAGACAGTAGGGATGGGGAAAGAGAGCACCAGGGGTGGGAGAAGATGACTTTCAATTTGGGGGTGAGGTCTTACCAAGAAAGTGACATTTAAGCAAAGAGCTGAAGGCAGTGACATAACAAGCCATAAGAGTATCCCGGAGCAGAGCATTTCAGGCAAAGGGAAGAGTCCGTGCAAAAACCCCGAGGCGGGGCAATGCCTGGAGTGCCGGAGGACAGCACCGCACTGATGTGGCTCCTTGGTTGTGGGATTAGTGTGGTGGCAGTGGGAAGTAGTAGAAGGTGATGTCAGAGATGTAGTATCTTGGGAGGTTTTATAGTACTCTATGAGTACTTTGTATGTTCTCCCGAGTAAGTTGGAAAGACTGGTTTTGAGGGAGGACTGATACAGTATGACCAATGTATTAACAAGATCCCCTAGCTTTACCATTGACAATAAGCCTTACGGGGCAATTGTTGATGGTGAGAGACCAGTCAAGAAGGGGATTTAATAATCCAGGGGAGAGAACATTTTTACTTAGACCAGGATAGTAACTGTGAAGGTAGTGGAAAGCTTCTGGATATGTAATGGAGGTAGAGCTAATAGGATTATTCATAAGTTGTGTGTGAGTTATAAGAACAAGAGAAATTTCAAGGATAATCCCCACATTTTGGCATGAGCAACTGGAAGACTAAGGTTATTTAACCATTCTGGTTATTTTTCATCTCTGGAATGATATATCACTGCCATTACCTACATCTGACTGTAATAGGTACCAGAGGGGAAATTATATGTGTGTATCAGGATGGCAGGGTTTCATATGTGCCTCAGTACCTGATAGTTGAGCATTTGGAATGAACAGTTATGAAACATGATCCTTTAAAGATAAGTCTACTAGCATACTGTCAGCTTTTTATAGCACTGCTGCTAAAAACCCATATGTAGCTATACATTTTTCCTTGTCTCTCGTTTACGTACTTTAGTAACTAAGTTTCAAAATAACTTCACCTTTCAATTAAGTATTTTTACTGAATCTAGCAAAAATAACAAAATAGAAAGTAATGATTTCAAAGTTCAAAGTGAAGTTCACAGAACTGTCACTCTTTACTGTTAAATTTCCATCATCGTTTAGATTTCAGAAGTCAGAAAAGTCCAAGTTCTGGAACTCTGAAAATCATCCTCCATAACCACAGCCTCATATCCTTCTATGTGTGCTCTCACTAACCCTTTGAAAACCTCATTTTCCTCCCAGCTTGGATACTCTTGTCAGGTAGTTCAATGACATAGTCAAAGCAACATATGTGTAGGGCTAAGATGTGGATTTCAGACATCTTGAGATTTTAAAAAATTTATCTGCTCAGAAATGGAACAGAGGACCAGGTAAGTTAACTCATGTTTATATACTTCATTACTAGGAAAAACATAAGGAAATAAGGTGGAGAAGAGTAATCTCACTTTCTCACGGGAGAGAAAAATGACCAAATTCAGGCAAACCTCTTGCTTTCTTAACAAAAGTGAAGGTTCGTGAGGTTAACAGTGATTTCCTGTCCTTCTAATCCAAGCTCTTGCATTTACCACTGAGAGAAGTATCACTTTGCAAATAGCAAAATGGACTTCAATTCCATGTTGGAGTCTTGATCTTGAGGGGGTCTCCTTTTATGGTGCCAGGGACTGATCACAGTCCAGGAGGATATCTAAACCTCATGATTCTTGCCTGCTTATCTCTTACAGAACATCTCTCTCTGGCAGCCCTAGGCATTGTAGCACCTACTCTTGCTCTTTCCCAGCTCATGAGTACACAGGGGCTTCATACACTCATTCAAAAAACACTTACTGGCAGCTTACTGTGTGCCTGGCTAGGTGCTGGAGACTCAGGAGTGGACAAAGTCCTTGACCTCATAGACTTCGTAGCCTAATCTGGAATAAGAGAGACAACTGTAATGCAATATAAAGATTGCAATGCTGGGGAAAGTTCAAGTACTGTGAGAGCAACCTAGATATGAGCAGACAAGACTTCCTGGAGAAGGTGATACCTAAACTGAAATCTGAAGAGAAGCCAGCCAAATGAAAGGGTGAGTAAAGATAAGACTGCTACAGATAAAGGAAATATTATGGAGGTGAAAGGGCTATCATATTTGGGATTTAAATGTCACACTCATGTTACCAGCATGGAGATCTTCACGGGTATTGTAGACTTTAGTCTGATTAAGTTGGCAGTCTCTATGATGGTTTGACATTCTGGCTCCTACATGATCATGGTCAATTCTCAGTTCCACTACCCCTTTTCCTACTACAAGTCCACCTGGTCAATCCCTGATCCTGGAGAGACTCTGCCAGCTGCTTTTTTACCCTTATGTTTCCAGGTTGTGTTGTAGGAATGTTGCAAGAAATGTAATGAAAACAAACTAATTGGTTCTTCTGAAAACTAGTTAACTTAGCGGAGTCCACACTCTTGATTAGCAAACTTTCTGTTTATCTCTAAATGATTCCTTATTCTCAGCCAAACCCTCCTCCTCAAACAAACATGTACTGGGCACCAGGTGCTGGCATCAAACAGTCTAAGCCCAGTCTCACTACCTTCACTCACTACAAATGATTACACAGCAAATCGTGATGGACCCAAGCCACCACCATGTGTGAATCCATTAATTCCCCTCTCTCTCTCCCTCCACTCCTGCATTCCTATGTAAGTGGTCCTCCCTTCCTTAGAGGAAGGAGTTCTTCTCTCTCTCAAGCTGATACCTCTGGCCACCAGCTCTTGCCTCTTCCTGGGCTTTGTGTTATCTATTATTGCCTCTCTTGTCATTGCTTTGTTCCCTTCACTGGATTCTGCCCCTCAGGCTAAAAAATATTTGATTTAAAGATGAACATATGTATTCTCTACATTAAGAAGGAGGAGGAAAAAGAGAAAGAAGAAAGGTAGGAAGGAAGAAAGGGAAGGAAGTCCATGGAAAGAAAGAAGGTGAATATTTCTCTTGATCCTGCTGTTCCTGCAGGTCAAGCCATGGTTTTATCTCTCTCTTTACCACATGACTGACAATCATTGGAACATATCTTAATCAACTGCTGACTCCTTAAGCCCCTGCAGTCTAGTTTCATTCTCTTTTTTCCCTGAAACTTATCAAAGGTTGCAATTACAGTTGTCAAATTCCATTGTTTCGCTCTCCATCCTTGATTGTCTAAACTGACCCTGACAGCCACTCCCTGCTAGTGGGAACTCCGCCTATAAGCGGGTTACTGGTGTTCTTCCCAGCTATCTTCTTTTTAAAAAATGTTTCTTGATACTTAAAAAAAATAATTTTTAAAGACTCTTGTCTTGTTCATCTGCTGCTTTCTTTGCCTTAGGTGTGTGGGGTCTTTCCAAGGACTGCTCTGGTAGTCTGATTCATTGTCATGGATTCAGTCTCTAGGCTGAGGACTTCCAAACTTCTGCCCTTTATGAACTTCAGGCATGCATTTCTAATTGTCTGCCATCCACCTCTTCCTGAAGGAAATGTCCAATGCAGTGTGCCCTTCTTTCTGTACCTGCTCCTTCCATTCCCTGTCCCTATTTCCCTGTCATGCTTGGCTGTGTGCAGATGTCTAGGCAGAGCTAGCAAACTAGCAGGATAGCACACCAGAAGCTGACTAGCATGGGAGACCTACAAACCACTTGAGACTTGATCATTCTAAAAGAAAACTCCAGGCTGGCTTGATTGGCCTAACAAAAAACTTTCAATCCTTGTAAGGATTGGTTGATTCTAAGTAGAAGATAGTTTTTCATTTACAGTCATTTTCCACCCTTTCCCTTTAAATACTCTCCCAGAACCTGAATACTCATTTGTGAAGGGCTAATAGAATTAATGTTTATAATGGAGGTATGACTCAGGTGTTACAGTAGTATAAAAGTTAGAAAATTAATTTTTCTCGGGGACAGGGGAACTAACAAAAGTTTTATACTGGCTTTATCATTCGAGTGGGCTTCATGATATGAGTAGGAATGCCTTGATGGAAAAATAAAGGCCGGTTGTGAAATACAAAACAACAAGTAAGAGGAAACACACACACACACACACACACACACACACACACACACAAATACACCACCTTTGAGAATTGTGACCAATGCATAGTAGAGAAGGAGAGCAAGGGAATTAAGATTTTGCTGTGAAGGTTTTTGAGAAGGAGAGGTGTGGTCAGCCCTGTGCTTTAATAAACTAATCTAAACGCAATGGACAGGAGCCACTGCAGTGTGAGAGAGGTGAAATGACAGCTGGAAACCAGGAGCCTGCAGTGGTGTGGAAAGGAGGAATGCATTCAGGAGTCTTTGCAAGATCAAATCCTCCCTGCTATGGTAATAAAGATGGGAAGGAACAGAGCTCTACCTGATAATTTAGGTTGTGTGGCCTGTAGAAAGATTATTGCTCTGCAGTAATGGGGTCAGGCAGAGAGAGGGTCCTGGGCTTTTCAGAAGAGCCCTGAGCTGGGCAGGCTGACTAGCAGAATCCTCGCTGCTGTATTTTTGGTCTGATAGATGATACATGACTTAGACAGTGGTAGGAAGTGGCATTACTCCATTAATTTAGGTGCTTCATAAAGACTAGTGCAAGTTACCATGCTGAATATAGTTATATTCTTGCCATCTACTGGGTGAAATGCCAACTCTCTTCCTTGATTAATTTTGTTGATCAAGTATCTCCATTGCAGTGGTCCCCTTATCTGCAAGGAATATGTTCCAAGATCCCCAGTGGATGCCTGAAATGGCAGATAGTACTGAATCATATACATACTATGTTTTTCCCTATATATGCATACACATGATAAAATTTAATTTATAAATCAAGCACAGGAAGAGATAAACAATAATAATGTAATAGAAAAACTGTAACAATATCCTGTAATAAAAGTTATGTGAATGTCATCTCTATCTCTCTAAATATCTTATTGCAGTGTACTTAGTCTTCTTGTGATGATGTGAGATGGTGAAATGCTACGTGATGAGATGAAGGGAGGTGATAGGTGTTCTGACATAGCATTAGGCTACTATTGATCTGAAGATATATCAGAAGGAGGATCATGTGCTTCAAGACTGCAGTTGACTGTGGGTAACTGAAATGACAGAAAGTGAAATCTCAAATAAGGGGTTACTAAATAATCTATAACAGGAAAAATTATGATAGAAAGTCAGCATGACCAGGGAGGGGCTCACAGTGGACTTCTAAGTTCTGGAGACGTCCTATTACTACTTAAGCTCAGTGGTGGTGTATCAGTTAGGATTCTCCAAAGAATAGAACCAACACAATGTATATAAATACATATTGGGAGAAAGAGAGATTGAAAGAGTTTAAGGAATTGGCTCACGCAGTTGTAGAGACTGGCAAATCCGAAATCTACAGCAGCCTGGAGATCCAGGGAGGAGCTGATATTGCAGTTTGAGACCAAAGGCTGTCCACTGCCAGAAGTCTCCCTCTCTTGGAGGAGGTCAGTCCTTTTCCATTAAAGCTTTCAACTGATGGGATGAGACACACCTACATTATGGAGGTTAATTTGCTCTACTCAAAGTCTGCTGATTCAAAGTGAATCTCATCTAAAACATACCTTCAGAGAAATATCTAGAATAACATTTGACCAAATATCTGGTACTGCGGCCTAGCCAAGCTGACACTTGAAATTAACCATCACAGGTGGGAACATGGGTCTGCTCTTATTTTTGTTTTTAAACTGTAAATATACATTAAAAATTAAAACAAGGACAGAATCTTCCTTTTTTTTGGATGCTGAGATTACAATTGCAATACAAATCCCAAGGTTGGCCAAGACAGTCGTGAAAGCCCTGTAAGCAAAGAATAATAAAATAGACTTAAAAAAAAAAGCCAACAAAGGGCTCTTTGGAATGCAAGGGAATCAAATATGTAAACAAGCACTACCAAAACAGAAGGGCAAGGTGTAGGCAGGCCTTTCCTGTTCTCACACCCCTGGGCCCAGCCCCCATGGTCAGTCTCTCATTGATTCAGAAGGTTACTGATAAGCTCTCACTGCAATTTCAGGGCATTTGCTGTTTAGTTAGTTGAGACCTGAAGGGAAGAATCTAGAAAATATCTTAACAATTGCCTTTGTGGATCAGACAGGCAAATCTGAGAGGCAGAAAAATGGGCTGGCTATACGCCCCTGAGAGCTGACTCCCTTGCTGTGCCTGAAACTGCCTCCGTGGGCGCGTGCTAGCATAGACTGTTACTCTGAAAACCATTATTGCTTAAATCCACAAAGGGTATAAAGTTTAATGTTCAGACTAATTTGGACCATCTGTCATCTAGAAGACACATTTACTGAGCCCACAGTGAGTGCAGAGCAAGACAAATATTTATTTCTGTTTACCAGAATGGTGTTTTTAAAAAATTATGGGCTAAATGAAGTATCATAAATCAGATTTTATTTCAAATGCCCTACAGAAGTTCATTGGTAAAGGAGCCTGGAAGTGTCTCCTTTTACAATGTTAATCTTTTTGGTTTCTTTTCTAAAAGAGAGCACTAATGCTGTGCAGGGTGCTCTACAGCCCTGCTGGGTTCTGAGCAGTCCTTCACCTGGTCCTTCCACAGGTTATTACTGTTTGCATAAAATTCATGTGCTGTCATTGGCTAGGCCTTTTATAAGAATCCTTAAAAATGTTTTTTGTATGTGTACCTTCAACTAAATCAGCTGTTAGAGATGCTAAGACAGAGGGCTTATGATCTTTTTTATGTGTTATATGCTCTCAATTTACATAGTTTTATCTGTGCTAAAATTTCTTTGATTTTTAACAATGATCTCTCTTTGCATAAAAATATACAATAAAATGGATTTAACAAAAATGAATTCACACAAGTGTCTGTTTTATCTGTGAATTTTAAAAGCTGACAGAGCAGACATAATTTCTTTTCACCATTCTTAACATTTCAGCATGTCAGGTGGTAACTGTTTTGCTATAGAAGAAAGTCAAGACATGATTAGCCTTACTGAATTGTGTTCTGATATTGTTGACATTATAGTCAGAGTCTGGACTGGGCTTGACCACTGGTGATTTTAGCTTATGAGGGCTTCCGTTTCTACTTCTTTAAGAGAAAGTTGGATTAGGTGCCTTTCAAGGTCAGTTTGGCTTCTAATATTATAATTATCTGAGTTCTTATTTCTTCTTGCTCTGCCCTGTAACTTAGCAGCAAGACCAACAGAAGGGCTATCTTAGAAAAATCTCCCTTCTTCACTCTGGATCCAAATATTTCTCATAATACTATGTATAGAAATTTCTTCATACTTGGCATCAAAGGTTGATTTCAAAATTTACTTATTTGGGGATGTATCCTGACAGTGGGTTTTATTCTTGGTCACTTTGGTTTGCTGTGATTCCTTCAGACTCAATTGCTATGCTCATCCATTTCTGCCTTGGATATTCAATCCACCTTCCAAATCTTACTGAATTCTTTACCAGAAATTACCTGACCATCACACTGATGGTAAGTTCCCCTTCTTCTGAATTCCTGGCTTGGACATATCATGTGACCTTGTTTTTATTCTTTTTTTCTTTCTGTAAGTTTCAATGATTCTAGAAAAATACAAGAAGAGAAAACAAATTTACATTATTCTACCATTTAGAATTCATTACACTTATCATTTTGCGTGATGGGCCCCAACCTCTTCTTTCTTTACTGAAATATTATAGATATCACTAAAGGCCCTGTCAACAGTATTCCACATCCTATTTCCGGAAGCTACATGTATATGTTGAATAACCTTCCAGATCCTTTAAAAAACACATATTTCTATGCTGCTACTTAAAAAAAATTTTTTTTTACTAATATACATGATTGTTAAGTGGTGTGCCAATATATAGTTCCACATCTTGCTTTTTTTTTTTTTTGAGAGGGCATCTCTCATTTTTCTTGATCAAATGGTTGTTAACAACAATAAAATTCTGTATAGGGGAGTCAATGCTCAATGCACAATCATTAATTCACCCCAAGCCTAATTTTCATCAGTCTCCAATCTTCTGAAGCATAACGAACAAGTTCTTGCATGGTGAACAAATTCTTACATCTTGCTTTTTTTAACTGAGTATATTTTTAAGATCTAGATCTATTCTCACTGATATAGTAAGTTCATTTCTTTAAAAAGCATACAGCATTTCATCATACAACTGTACCTTATTTCATTTATAATTCTGTTATTGATGAATGCTACAATAGAGATTTCCTTTTCGTTGTGGTTATTGGTTCATAAGTCTCCCATACTACACTGTAATTTCTTGAGTTTCAAAGATGTTTTAACAAATAATCGTTTTGCCAGAAGAAACACAAAAGTAGAATAATAAATAAAATTAGAAAATGTCTTTAAGTGGCAATGAAAAGAACAGTAAATTGGCAGAAGCCAGAAAATACACTCCTAAAGACATAGGCCTGATGTAGGAAACTGCTAAATTAAACTGATTAAAGGTTAAAAACTAAAGTGCACAGGCGGAAAGAGTGTGTATATGTAGTCCAAGCTCTAAGTAAGGAGAAGCCGCTGGACAGAGGTGGAAAAGAAACAGAACCTCCAAAAAGGAAAAAAGTACTTTAGTGATTCTGGGATGAAACGAACAGAAGTCTCTCCAATTTCCAACAAATTGTAACTCACACTGCTTGTTGAAACAGGTTCAGGGCACACTTCTGTGGCTTCCTCTACTGTCATTACAGGCTTGGAATACTGTATTAAGAGGGTGTGGGGCCAGAAGTTACCTTGAATGGACCGCACCCAAAAGACCAAGGAACCAGTTAGAATGATATTTCCAAGCCAGTTGGGGATTGGCAGCGGTGGGTATTTTGCTCAGTAGCTGAAGGGTAGGGTGGAATTTGGGCCTCAGAGTTCCTTCTGGAAGAAGAGTGTATTGAAGGAAGCATTTCTATTTCATTTGCAGGATATCAAGTAGGCTGTGCAGGGGGAAACTGCAAAATATTCTAACCATCTCCAGAAATTCCCTAAGTCCTTATTCCATTATTTTCTTTATCAAAAAATATTCTTGCAGCTTCAGCCATCTGAGTCTTCTATGAAAGTGATCTTTAAAATAAATGGACATTTTGATTTTAAAAGGGCAATCAAGATCACACATAACAGTTATTTCAGTGTAGCACTAAAGATTATGATATATTAAAAGTTCTGAAATTGTTCTGTCAAAGTGAAATACTTGAGTGAACTACAAGTTTGGACCTTAGACATAATGCATTGTAATCCACGGTATATCCTCCAGAGTTGGCAGTCATTTAGAACGGCATGTCTAGTGCTCAATTCGTCTTTCTGATGAAGGTTCTGTGCCTGTAAGATCTCCCTTTTCTCAGTTGCCATCTCTTTTAATCAGTGTACTGAAACCCTCCACATCTGTGAGCTGTTTGGATTTCTGCCAGTGGTTCTTAATCAAGGTATAACATGAGAGTCACCCCAGGGAAATTTTGAGTGACTGATTTTTCACTTTAAATGTGCTATGCTTTTGTTGTTTAAATGCTTTGTAATTTACATACCATAGAATCCTGCCATTTAAAGTGTAATTCAGTAGGGTTTACTAAATTTATATAGTGTGCAACTCCTCACCACAATTTAGTTTGAGAATACTACCATGGCCCCCAAAGATGTCCCTTGTTCCTGTTTGTAGATGATCACGGGAGAAGCTTTCAAAAAATAATAGCCAAAACTAAACCCACCAGATCAATAATATCAGAATCTCACTGAGGGTGTTTCACCAACATTATTTTGTTGCTACAAAATGCCCTGAATGATTTTAATATAAACCAGTATTGAGATCCACTGATTTGGACAAAACTTTCTAGAAAGGTGATGATTTGGAAAGTGCAGATTACTAAGAGCTCTGGTCAATTTAGACCAATGTTGTCACAACAGCAGCCAATAACAAAGACCTTTAGAACATTTAGAGAATGGTGGGTTTTATTTTTTCCTCTCTCTTTCTCTGCTATTCCTATTATTTACTTTCCCTAGAATCTCCTCTCCATTTCCCTTCAGCATCCTTCATGCATAGCTAGTTGGCCTAAAGGATTCAAACATATTTCCCAGAGAATTTTAAAAGTTGCCTCACCTCTATCTCTATCATCTCTATCTTCTATCATAGTCCTTATTGCATTGCAGCTATTTGTTTATATTCTGCCTCTCCCATTGTTCTGAGGGTTCCTTGAAAAGCAGGGTTCATAACACATTCATTTTAGTATTCTAGAAAGTGTCTGGCACAAAGCAGAGTCCCTATATGTTTTGCTGAATTCAGAAAAAGGAATGGCAACTTTCTTAAAAAGAACTATGAAAAGTTTCGATAATGATTCACAACCTTGACTACAAATTATAATAAACTGAGTAGCCTTTCAAACTGCTGTTAAAAGCATTTCTTAATTACATATTAAGCACACAAAGAAAGACAAAGGCCTTCAGTTTATTAAGTTTTTTTCACCAGAATGAAACACGACATTTATCCAAGTGACTTCTAAGAAACTTTTTCTCAGCAGCCAAACCTGAGTTTATACAGATGAGATCAAAACCATACTTACAAAGTCTTTACAAATTAGTTATTCATAACTTCTTTCAATGCAATAGAACTAATGCCAATATAACATCTAAATATTTTCTGTATGGTTGTAAGATAATAACTAAGCTCATTTGAACTTGAAGGCCCTTTCCTCTCAAGAATTTATGCAGGAATAATTTGACTATAGATTGCAAGTGAATCACTAGGCCAATCTGTACTGCAACACATCTAATCACGGTGAACAAATTAGTCAACTTTAAGTCACTGGATAACCCGAAAAGCAGGTTTGAACTAAGGAAATAGATGTGGAAAGCTACAGACAATGTCTTTTATCAACGGATGCCGTGAACTCCAAATAGTGAGTGGATATCTTTTCTAGGTTCTAGAATATTTGTCAGAAATTGAAATTATTGAAGCTAATGTTGTCAGTTCATGGGTGGTAGAAGTAGGGAGCCCCAGAACTGAGGGACAAAGAAATCATTTGAAATTAACTAGTAGGACTCAACCCATAATGATGGGGAATAGAAAATTCCAGAGTAACTCTCTCCAACAGAAGTATTTCCTAAAGCTTGATCAAGAGTCTATATGAAGTAATTGTAAGGGTATGGTTTCTACTAAAAAGGAAAATGCAAGTAACAAAGATTTTTCTTCACAGCCAAGAGGCAAAAGTGCCCTGCTCTTTAACCAGAAATATCCCTGGAATGAAAAAGAATGATTAGTTCAGCATAATTTGAAGGAAACATATTTTAGATCTATTCTATTTTCTTTCATTCAGTCTTATATTCATTGAGCATTCCTCTAATCCATAATCTGATTAACTCAAGGAACTTGAAGGTCAAGAGAGAATACCCTAAGGAGAAACAATTCTTATTTTGTCACATTCTGGTTTATCAGTCAGTCTCTTGAGAGTTCAATTTGAGTGAGCTATTATCTTCTGAGTGCAATGACAAAATAGAGTCAGGGGACCTAAAAAGCTAAGGGCCAGAACTTCCCTTGTAATAATTCTAGATTAGTATAAACCAGAGGTTTACCTAAACAGCCAGCCAGCCAGTTTTGCCTTCTTGATACTCTTGGCTATGACTTCTGGAATCACAGATTCTGATTTGACCTGATTGTGGTGGTAAATAAAAAGGGCTTGGTTGGATTACTAAACTCTCAGGTGCTCCTCTTAATGCAAACCTGAACCAATACTAATTTGAGGCAGGTACAAGATGTGAGCTGGAGTCCAGTTTTATGTTTTGCTGGTGGTAACAGTAAGCCTTGGAGCCTGATTGTTCCTCATGAAAATGTGTAAGAAAATGGTTATTAACAGTGTCTGTTAAGTCTCCTATTAGAAATTCTAAATTGTCTTTTAAGAAACATGTTTGTAGTAGAGACAACTGTGTGTTTACCAATCTTTGTTTCTTTTTCTTCTTGGACGCATAGCTTAACCATGTTTCCAAGATTCCCTTACAGTTTGATGCTGTCATGAAACTGGTTTCTGGCTGATAGAAGTGGGTAGAAGTGATATTCACCATTTCTAGGTCTGGTACATAATATCCTCCTCTGTGATCTTTCATACCCTGTATCTTTTCCTATTCAAAACTGAATGGACAGAACTCTGATGTCCTGGAGAACAGAAGAGCCACCTAACCACCTATATGTACATTAGACTGATATATAAGCAAGAAATAAGTGAATATTATGTTAAGCTACTGAAGTTTTGGTGTTGTTTTGTTAAAGCAGTTAACCTATGCTAACTGTTACAGATATTGGTACAGGAGTGGGACCGACTGCTATACCATAATCTAAAACACGTGGCTGGCTTGATGGGTGGCAGCGGGCTGAAAGGTAGGGATTCACGTTATGCAGTGCTTTTCACTATTTGGAAGCAGACTCTGTGTCAATTGAGACTGTAGCTCCAGGAAATGGGATTGGAAAACAGATTATTATCAGTGTACAATTGTTACTGGTTGCATTTAGCAAGATGCTGGAAAAGGAGATCAGTTCAGGTAAGACTTGGCTTGTTTTAAAGCAAAAATGCAAGGAATAGAGACAATTTGCCACAGCTACCATTAAAACATTTAAAAAGAAACTTGGAATAGAAACCCTAGAAATACTAAAATCAAAATCATCTGTAATCCCAAAAATGAAAGATAACCATTACTAAAATTTAGTATGTTTCTGTGCCCAGGAATTTGCACACTACACATACACACACAATACAAACCCTTGATCTGATGTACAAGTAGTTTTGAAACCTAAATTTTTTCCCAATGGTATAATGTGCACAAGTTTACATTTCATTAGTTTCAAACAAAATCATTTCTTATGGATTAATTTTATGTTGTGTCATAACTTATTCGGCCAATAACTTATTAGTAGCTATTTACTGTTATAAATAACATATCAATGAATATTCTTAGAACTAAACATATCCTTCTTACATATTTCTAGAACTGGAATTTCTGGGTCAAAGAGTATGTACGTTTTGAAGGCCTTATGTATCTATCACTTATGTATGTGTAATCACAACCCTCCAGAAAAATTTTTATTAATCCATATTGCCAAATGTGGAATATGTGGAATGCAATATGTGGAATGCCTATGTTTCAAATTTTCAGTAATGTTCTATTTTTTTTATAATTTTACCTTTTAATCTTTGCCATTAAGATCGTAAGTATAATTCCCCCTGCCCCTTACCCCCCCAAAAGCCACAGGCTTTACCAGTCTCTGGTTGTAAATCAGATCAGGTGAACTCTACTGTTGTACTTACTCTCTGTATTAGTTAAAATTAGGCTGGGTGATATTGATAAAGCCTCATGAAAGATACTTAAACAGGAGAGAAGTGCATTAATATTTCACATGATGTCCATGGAGTAGTCCTGGGCTAATGTGGTGTCAGGTATGAGCTCAACAATGTGAGGCATCTGGACTCTATTCCTATTCCTCCTCTGTACCTGACTCATGACCTCCTGGTCCAAAATGTATCATCTGAGTTCAAGGAAGCAAGATGGAGGCAGAAACAAGGAATAAAAAGGCAAATGGTACACTCGAATTCTTCCATAAGGTAAAGGTGCCTGGAAGTGCAGCATAGTACTTTCACTGTTATCCGACTCACCAGTATGTGGATACAAGACCACCCCAAATGCAAGGGAGGCTGGGAAATGTAGTCCTCTTTCCCGCAAACTTGCGCCAGGTAAAAATTTTATTAGCATGGAGAAAGGAGAATTTATTAGTTTGATAGCGCTGTCATAACAAAGTACAAACTGAGTGGCTTTTCTCACAGTTCTAGAGCCTAGAAATAAACAAGCCAGGTGTTGGTGGGGCTCCTTCTGAGACCTGTGAGAGAGAGGTCTGTTCCAGGCTTCTCTGTGTGGCTTTTCACATGTCTTCCCTCTATGGATATCTCTGTGTCCAAATTTCCCCTTCTAATAAGGGCATTCATCATACTGAATTTTGTTGCACCCTGATAACCTCAATTTAACTTGCTTATCTCTATAAAGACCCTATTTCCAAATAAGGTCATATTCTCAGGTACTGGGGTTGGGGACTTCAACATAAGATTTTTAGGGGGGACACAATTCAACTCACAACAGTGAGTGTAGATATTAGGGGACAAGTGGCAGTCTCTGCCACAATGCCCAAATTATGAAGGTTCTCAGTCTGAGCCTGAATGATTGACACAATCCAACCCTTCCCCCATCCAAATCAGTTATTTACAGTTCACTTCTCTCTTCAATTTTTCTTTATCAAGACACCTCACCAGACCCATTAGCACTGCACATGTATGTAGGGTGTGAATGGATCTCACTTTGTTCCCAGGACCCCACACTACTAGTGCCCCAAGTAATACTAATACTGAGAAAAATAATGGCTAACTTTTCTATGGGCAAACTACATCCTAGGTGCTTGTTAGTGCATATGCATTATTCCATCTGAACTTCAACTTCACTAGGTGGGCAGTGGTTTTATCCCCCTCTTCAGCAGAGGAAATTGAGGTACAGAGAATTTAACCAATTTTACCCAAGGTTGTGTGGCTGGTAAGTGGTGACACATAATGAGAACCCAGGTCTGTCTGACTCTGGAGCCTGTACTCTAACCATTACACTACACTGTTCCTCAACAAGCTTTCACTAGTGTAGCAGCTATAGCTCTTGGCTCTATCCTTTGGTCAGGGCCTAAAACCTCCAGCTGGCTTGGAGGACAGATGCCTTACCTTCTCCTAGAATCTGTATTATACTTCTACATTCTTTCTTTTTCAAGAGCACACAACCCACTATTGAGTTCCATAGATCTTAGCTCCAAAATATATTTTGAGCCTTTCCATTTGTATCTGGTTTCTGTTGCCATCACCCATCATCTAAGCCCCTAGAATTCTATAGTCTGTGGATGAAAATTAGGTCATATTAATTTTAATGCCTATATTAATTAGGATTAGTCTGGAATATCCTCTATACTGGTCCTCCCATGTTCATTCTTGCTCCTGAGCTGTTTTCCAATGTATATGTTTTGCCAGTATAACCATTTAAAAAGGAAGACAAGACATGTCAGTTGGCTGATTAAAATCTCCACATATCTCTACATTATCTCTACCACTCTCACCTTTGCTCACTACAGTGCAGCCACATGGGCCTTTAGTTATTATCTTGAATAAGGCAGGCTTTCTCCTGCTTCAGAGTCTCTACATTCTGCTAGCAAATCTCTTTTTCCAGATGTGTGCCTTTATGTCTCCTTCCCATCTTTTATGCCTTAGTATAAATGCCACTTCTTGTTAAGATTCTTCCTTGACAATCTAAAGTAGATTTCCACCGTCCCTGTATATTACATTAACCTATTTCATTTTTTTAAAGACACTTCCTGATAGCTGACATTATCTTACTTGCTTACTTGTTCATTATCTGAGTCCCTGTCATACTCAACTAGAAGGTAAATTATTGTTCACTGGTTGCAATACCAGAGCATTAGAGTACCTAATGCATGGTAAATGTTTAACTAGTAATTACTAAGGAATGAATGAATAAACAAATCTCTCAAGGCATGGTGTGCAAAACTCCTTGTTCCTTCTACTTCAAAATGAAAAAAAATCCCAATGAAATAACTTCAGAATGAAGCAAAAATTAACTGTTCCACAAACAGCCAGCTTGGATTCCCATTTCAGCCCAGCAAGAACACTTGGTGAGGTTTACCTGAGATCTTTTTTTACATTTGTCTCAACTGTGGTCACTGACATGCTGGCCTATACATTACCATATAGCAGCCTATGTTGGTTTTAGAGGCAGATCACACTCCCAAGGCAGAGACTTTCTGGAACCCACTAAACTTTGGCCAGATAACAGAAGAGGAAAGAAGGCCACTTGCAAGGGAATCTGATAATATTTTTTATGTGCCAGGATGGACCTTATTTCAAAAACTTTACATATATGAACTTATATAACAACTCTGTAAAATCTGTGCTAAAATTATAATGAGTTACAGATGAGAACCAGAGACACAGAAAGGTGAAATAGCTTGCCTAATATTACATAGATAATGATTTGCCAAGTTGGGGTTTGAACTTAAGAAATTGAGCTCCAGAGTCCATGTTTTCAACCATCTCTACAAATAAGATTTGCAAGCTTGAAACTAGAACATACCTAGTCAAAATGGGACTAGAAGGGGCAGAAATATGTTTTGAAAACCTCTTATAGTACAAACATAAGAACATTCCCCAACTAATCAAAGGAAAATATTAAGCTTGCTATCTCTCATTCTCTCAATTTGTGAACTATTTTAGAAACTATATTTATTAAAGGTTAAATTTTGTAACAACTGTATTCCAAAGGAAAAGCCAAATTCTTCTGGTACCTAGTGTTGTGTGAAAGAGAAATCAGGACCTAATTCTGTGTCCTCTGACTAAATCTTGGGCCCTGCTCAGTGTGCCTCTTTGTATTTAGGACTCTGTTGTATGACCTTCAGAGGCCGTGTCACGTCAGAATGCCTTGCTCTCCTCCCTAGGGTCAGTGAAGCACACAGACCAAGAACACCAGCTCCAGACTCAGACCAGAGACCTTGTAACTACCACCTATGTGACTTTGGACAAGGTCAGTATTACTTCACCAAGCTTGTTTCCTCATCTTTAAAAATTGGGATAATCTCCACCACACAAGATTAGTGAGCATTAATAAGGTAAAATACATAAAGTGTTTCTGAATATAGCATACAGCAGATGCTTGATAAATATTCTTTTCCCAACTGTTCCACTATTTAGGAAAAATTGATAGTAAAACTATAAAATATAAAACTTATGAAAATATGTAGTATAAACTACAAAAATTTAGTTTTCTCTCAGAAAACACACACTACCCTCAGTAAACTTACTAACAGCCATTAGGTAGGAATTCTCCAGACTCCTTGTTTATTAACTCTTACTTGGGCCCTTCTATGCACAAAGTGTCTTAAGACAATTATGTTTCATTTGTGGCAATGATTGTTGTACATACCTATCTATATTAAGCACTAGAAAGTGGTAAATATTTTAAGTGACAGTCATGAACATTCAGAGGAGACAGAAACTGCTCTCACCTCCTAGAAGTGGGACACAAGAGTGGAGAAAGGGCATTTGAGCTAAACAGTGAAGGATGTCACAAATAGGTAGTTCTCCTTTTCATAGTCCACAGACTTAAATATTTTCTCTTGAGTGATATGCTTCATCCCTTTCCATCACTTTATTATTACATTTGTGTTTGATTGTAATTTGTTTCTCCTATGTATTGTGCTTTTTTGGGTGGCAAGGACTGTCTTATCACCACTGAATTCTCCTGCACCTGATTGAAGTAACAGCTACAATAATGAGAGAAATCAAAGAAAGGCTGTTTGGATTTTAGGTTTAGTTCAATGTTAACAATGTGGCTCTAGAGTCTGAGTTTAACTTCAGGCTGTGCCTTAGGTAGTTCGGGTAAATGACTTCTGGTTTGACAGACAAAATAAAGGAGGCCAGTTAAATAGAATTTCAGAAAAACAAATTTTTTTTAGGGTAAGTATGTCTCATATAGTGTTCAGGGCACACTTACAAAAAAATATCATTCATTGTTTATCTGAAATTTTATTTTTGACTGGGCGTCTTGTATTTTTATTTACTAAATCTGACAACCTTAGCAATTTTTCCGATCTTGTTATTTGCAAATGGTTATGAACACAGTACTCTCTTCATAGGACAATCCATATGAAGAATCTCTCTCGCAGTAAACCCTTAATTAACCTCCCGAAGTACTTAACCTTCCAGGATACTTCAGTAGGAGACAAAGGTTAAACCTCGGAGAAATCAATGGCCCTGGGCGCACCCCCACACACCGTTACCCTTTTAGACGGCTTTCTAAAGAAGGCAGAGAAAGTTCAACAGAACTCTGAACAAAGTTGCAAACTGAGTTTCGCAAACTTGCCCTCAATATAATAATACATGGGTGTTTAAGCAGTGTGACACCCAGCGGAAAAGGACTTTCCGTAGAGATGGGAAGGCGCTGGCAGAGTCTCTACGCACGCGCACACAGGCTCCGGCGTTCTACGCCGGCCCGGCCACACCCGGGAGTCACGTGGGCGAGCTGTCTCACCGGAGGCGCGGCCGGGCCTCGTTACGTGACCCTGTACAGGCTGAGAACTGGGATGGAGCCGGAAGAAGGGACGCCCTTGTGGCGGCTGCAGAAGCTTCCAGCCGAGCGGGGCCTGCAGGTGAGGAGGGCGGCAGCGGCCGTGCGGAGTCGGGGCCTCCAGACGGCCGGACGTGCAGGTTGGGCCCGGTCCCACCCAGCTCGTTCTGGTTGCTCAGGGAAGTGGGGGGAAGGGACGTGATTTCGGGGGGCAGACCCCCTCCTCACCCTGACAAGTTAGGGGGCCGAGGCTTGGGGTGCCCCCTCCGCACCCTGACTTTGAGTCGCTCCTCAGGTGTCTTGCGCACAGACACGCCCGCCCCCGAGTGAGCACCGCCCCTCCGCTCCCACGCGCGGCCCGGAACCAGTGACTCTGGGCTGGGGAGCGGAGACCCCATGTAGTTTTTGAAAGCTTACGGCGTGGTTTGCAGCGTCTCATTTATATTTCATTCATTCACACAGCACACACCTCCCTAACTCTGCCTAGGCACCTGGCACAGTGCTTAGGAGCTTCTGTACCTCGGTGACCTAGAGAAGAATACTCTGCCCCCTTGAGGGAGACAGATAAAAACTAGTAAGTGCTGTCAATAACTGGGTGACTTATTTAGGAGGGATGGCCCAACGTGGCCTTTTCTCAAGAGGTGCCATATACCTTGGCACCTCGAGTCTGAAAAGACAGTCTGAAAGGAGAACCGAGTTATCCAGTAATAAGCTTGTGGGACGGGTAGCAACTAGATTTGAAGGAACAAAGGAAGACTTTCCAGAGTAGGAACATCTAGATTTCTACTTGAGCCTGAACGATGAATACGAACCAAACAGGCTGGAGGGGAGAGAGTGTTACAGGTAGAGATGTAGCAGCTACAAAGGCTAGAAGAAGAGAGCCAGGCCCCAGGGGCTTTGAAAACCTGCTATAATTCTTAGAGGCTGAAATTCAAAGTGAGGAGCAGAGCAGGGAGATTAAGGCTAGCCAGCTGGGCAGGAGTCAGGTGGCTTGAGTCTTTATATGTCATGCTCCTTCTCTGTTTAACCACAGGCACTGGAAGTTTAAATAATTATTTTGGCAGCAGCAAAATTTTAGTGAGTTTGAAAGATGTAATGTGGAGACAGTAAGGACATATAGCAGTATCTTGACTAAACTGAAAATAAGAAAATCCAGTGGTTACTATAAGAGGAAAATCTGACTGAGAAGTGTGTTCACCCCCTGTCCTCCACCCCTTGAACTTTCAAGCAAAGCCTAGTGCCCTAAGTACTAGATATGAAGGAAATTTGCCTACTCCTTAAAGAAAACAGTATATGCAAAACTGAGCTTCAGTGCTAGGGAGCTGGGGTGCTTTTTAGACTTCATACTACTAACACATTGTATTGTAATTAATATGTTAATATTTTTATTCCCTTCTCCTCTGACCCCCAGCAATGCAGGCCTCAATAAGTATTCCTGAAAAACAACTTAACTGGCTTGCTTGCCACTGGTCTGCCTCTTATTCTGAGCTCTGTCAAGGTAGATACTTTGTTTTATGTCCCCCGTTCTTGAGAGTTGCATATGATGTTAGGTTCCTAACCAGTGTTTGTTGCAGGAAGGAAGGAATGCATACCAAACCTAGTTTTGTCACTGGGGCAATTACCTGGATCTCAGGCTTTGATGGGCTAGCCTTCAGTGTCAGTGATAGGCAGCTTTGAGTAAGTCCCAAATGGGTGAAGGGTTGGGGTGGGGGCTTGGCCTACATAATATCATAGAGGGGTATGTGATAGACAAGTTTTATAAGTCCCATATTTTGGCCTTCCTTTTTCCTCTGTTCCATTTACAATGGTGAATATGTGGTGGAGATAGAAGGGAATTAACTTAATTCCTACTAGGATCAAAAACAACCATCTTAATTCCTTTCTCTGATTTTACAAGGAGGAAACTAAAATGTCTGCACCAGGTTTAAGAACTTGTTCAAGGTTGTCAAACTAGTAAGTGGCAAAGCTGGAACATATGCTCAGATCTACTGACTGAGAGTCTTTGCTCCTGTCATCATTCTACTTACTTCTTAGATGAGAAGCTTAGATATATCACAGACACCTCAAATTCAGTATGCCCTTGGTTGAATTCCTGTCTTTCCTCCTGAATTACTCCTCCTGTGGGTGTAGCCTCATTTTTAGTTTGTGGCACCACCATTTACCCAGTCACTCAACCTAAAATTCTGAGTAGTCTCCTGGTTCCTCCTTCTTTTCACATCGACTGCTTCCATTTTGAGTATCCTTAACAATTTAGACCTCCATGATCTCCTGCTGGTAAACTGAAGAGGGGGAGCCCTGGTGTCATCATCTCTCTTTCCCTTTTCCCTCCTTACATCTCCCAACCTGTTGTCAAATTTATGGAAAAATAATGCATTTATGTGAATTGATTGCTTCCCTATTGAAACAATTAAAGAACAGATTAAAGTCTAGACTCTCTTGCACTGTATACAAGCCCCTTTATGGTTTGGCCTCTACCCATCTCTCCAGTCTTGTAGCCTGTCATCCTCCAGACTGAGTTGTGTCATTTTACACTTTTCTCCTATGCATATGCAGTTGTGACTGGAAATGCTCTTCTGTTTGAACAGCCACTGCTTCTTTTCCCTGCTTCCTCCCTATGCTCCTGTGTACCTTCTGTAAAGTGGTATTAGAGCTCCTGTCATTCTAAATTGCATTTACTTATGTATTTGCCTTTCTGTACCAGACTAAAGCTCTTATATGATGGAACCTTACCTGATTTGTCTGCAGTTGCCTCATCTGTAAAATGGGGATAACAATACTTACCTCATAGGGTTGTAGTAAGGATCAGCACAGTGCTTGGTACACAGTTAGGGGTCCATAAATGGTAACTATTGTAGTTATTTCTTCTTTGTATTTCCATTAGCTTGTTTACCAACGAATGAAGTACTCATTATGCACTTGAGAATGAATAAAAAACATTTATGTTCCAAAAGATAGCACTTTTATTTTTTAGTTTGAGTTCTGGGTTTTGCTGTAGCATAGGGGCAGTCTGGGATAAGATGGAATATGTATAGAAAACTTTGAATGAATTTCAAACTGACAGTGTTGGTTAATTTATGGTAAATAAAAATCCTGTTCATATAGCTCATTAGCCATTGTTTGGAAGTGGGGTTACCAATTGCTCATGTCTGTTCTGGTACATGTGGCATTATAGAGGAGGAGCTGTTGCTTAAAATGGAATGGAATATGGCCCAGGGGAAGAGATTTGGAAGACTTGCTGCTTATATGCATTTCCAAGTTGTTTGGGTTGAAATGCTCTTACAAGACACAGATATCCCCTGAGAGACAACCATATTAATTCTTTGCCTATGATAGTGCCAGATAGTAGGCATTCTGTCAGTATCTATTAAAGGCGTGGGACCTAGCAGCAGCCACAGTAGCAATAGCAATTGTATTAATAATAAGAAAGGTAACAGTGGATAGCAATGTTTAAGTGCTTTGTACGTGCCAGGAATGTGCCAAGTGATTTGCATGTATTTTTATTCAATCCTTATTTAATTCAATCTTATTAAATTCTTATTTAATCCTTCTTTCTTAAATATTATGGGGGTAGATGATATCCTGATTTTACACATGAGGAAACTGAGGTGCAGACCTTCTAAATTACTTGATAATTCTAGGTAAGGAGTGGAACTAGGATTTAAACTAGCTAGTTTCATTAAAGAATCCAGCCTTGATCACTGTGTTCAGTTATATATATGTTAGGAGTTCCATTGTTGATATTAAGGTAGGGTAGAGATAAGAGAATGTAAGAAAGGAAAACAAAGGTACTGAGGACTTTCTTGGAGTGGATCAAAAAAACTAAGCATAAATGTTGTGAAATGGAGGCAAAGCAAAATGAGGTTTATAGATGTACAGTAAAAGACTGACCTAAAAGTCATAACTTCTCCTTTGGTTATTCATGTAAATATGATGTTCTAAGGAATCCCAAGGTGAAACTTTAATATTTACCATCTTCCTTTTAGGAATATTGGAGAAACAACTGTGTCTCTATAAAATTATTTTAGCTTTGAATGTGGGCAAAATTCTAGAAAGTCTAGGGTTAATATGGAGCTTTAATTTTTAACTAAGAATATTGTTAAAAGTAGTTATATTTTAACCCCAGCTGCTCTTACAGATAACATTAATTTCTTCCAACACCATTTGTTTGCTACAAAGAAGGTAAATCTGTTTTATAATTTTATTTACAATTACATTTATTTCCTTTTTTTTCCTCCAGCTTCTTCACAAAATAATTGATGGCCTTTGTGGCCAAGCTTATCCTCTCTACCAGGATTATCACAGTGTTTGGGATTCAGCCGAATGGAATCATGTTCTAGAAGATATTACCAAATTTTTCAAAGCTGTAGTTGGTAAAAATTTATCCGATGAAGAGGTAACTGCACTCCAAATTTCTGTACCTTATAATAAAAAAATAAGTAATTAGCTGTTCAGATCTATTAAATCTACTTATTGAAAATTTAATTAAAATTTATTAAATTACAATTATTGCGATTTTTTTTATGGAGCAGTGTGTTTTAGATTTACCAGTGTTGACAAATGTAGATCTGGTTAATGTATTTAAACCCCTCATAGTATTTGATGGTGGGAATTTATAGGATTTATTTTTCTGTTCCCCTACTGATAAACAGGTCATTGCCTCTTTCATTATTACCAGTAGTGCTGCTTTAAACATTTTGTTCCTGTCTCTTTGTTTATAGATAGGTCAGCTTTTCTAGGATAGACATCTTGGAAGTGAAATTGCTGGGTTATGGGCATCTTTCCATTGAATTGTATTTGTATTTTTTGTCAGAAATCATTTGGGCGTGTTTGGGTAGGTTGTGCATTTTTTTATGTAGTTATGTTTGTTATTTTGATTTTGATGATATTCTGTATGTGAGTTCTTTATTAGATATATGTATTTTAAATATCTTCTGTTATGTTTGCAGTTTTGCTCTTAGTGGCATCTTTTCGTGAACAGAAATTCTGAATTTTTGTCAAGTCTAGTTTGTCAGTTATTTCTGTTTAATAATATTTGGCTACAGTCATGAAGATGTTTTTGTTTTCTTATAGGAGCTCTCACTTTTATTAAAGCTCTCACATTTATGTTAGTGATGCATTTTTAAGTTAATATTTTTGTGTTGAAATTTTTCCACATTACTATCCAGTTGACCCAGCACCATCCTTGCCCCATAGAATTGCTGTACAGCCTTTGTTGTAAATCAGGTGACCATATATGTTTGGGTCTGTATCTGAAGTCGGTATTCTACTCCATTAATCATTAATCTATTTGTTTTTATTTGCCAATACTGTGCAGTCTTAATTACTGTGGAATTAAAGCTATATTACATTAAATCTTTTTTCTTCTGATACCTTCTCATATATTATTGAAGTATATTTGGCATGCAATATTGGTTTCAAGTATACAACACAGTAATTCAACAGTTGTCTACATTATTAAATGCTCACTCCAACATTTAAGTCTTGATACCTGGTAGTAGAAGACCTTCAGCTTCGTGCTTCTTCAAGATTGCTTTGGCTATACTAGGTCCTCTTTATTTTCATGTACATTTTAACATTAGCTTGTCATTTAACCAAAAACCTGTTGGGATTTTGATGACGAGTATTAGTCATCTTAGGCTGCCATAACAAAATACCATAGACTGGGCAGCTTAAACAATAAAAATTTGTTTCTCACAATTCTAGAAGCTGGGGAATCCACTATCAAGGTGCTGAGTGATTTGGTTCCAGGTAGAGGGCTCTTTTCCTGGCTGCAGACTTCCTTCTTGTGTTTCCTACATGGTGAAGGGAGATAGAAGCAAGCACTCTGGTGTCTCTTTGTATAAGGGCACTAATCCCTTTGCAAAGGCCTGATCTCATGACCCATTAAACCTAATTACCTTCCAAAGTCTCCACCTCCAGATATCACATTGGGGGATAGGGTTTTAACATTTCAATTTTGAGGGGGACTAAGTTCCTACCATAGAGATTGCACTGAATCTCTAGATCATTTGAGGCAAAATTTATGTTTTAACAATACTGAGCCTTCCAATCCATGAACATAGTATAACCTCCTATTTATTTGCACTACCTTCAATTTCTCTCAACTATTTTGTAGTTTTCAGTGTAAGGGTCTTACAAATATTTTGTTAGATTTATTTCTAAGCAGTTGGTGTTTTTGATATTCTTTAATTTTGTTCTCTATTTATTGCTAGCATGTAGAAGCAGTTAATTTTTTTAAATTGAAATATCGTTGATATGCAATTTTATATTGGTTTCAAATATATAACCCAGTTGTTCAGCAGTTACCCATATTATTAAATCCTCATCTCCACTAGTGTGGTTACTATCTACCAACATAGAAAGATGTTACAGACTCACTGACTATATTCTCCATGCTGTACTACTATCCCTGTAGCCAGCTTATGTTATGATTGAGAATTTCTGTGCCCCTTTATCCCCCCTTTCCCACTTACCTGTCCCACTCCCCCCCCATAGTTAATTCTTATATACTAACCCTAGTATCCAGTGATTTAAAAAATTTATTTAATGGCTTGTGAAATTTTTTTGGATTTTTTTTGTATGCAATCATTTCTTAAATTTTAATATCTTATATTTCTTTTTCTTTCCTTATTACACTAGCTAACATCCTTAGGACAGTGTTGGAAAAAAAAAAGCAGTGTCTTATTCTTGACCTTAGTGAGAATGTATTCATTGTTTTACCATTTAGTATCCTAGCTGTATGATTTTACAGATATCCATTTATCAGATTAATGAAGTTGCTATAGTTTCACCTTTCCTGAGAATCTTTATTATTAATGAATAGTGAATCTTAACAAAAATTTTTCCCTTAATTTATTGTTTTTTTCCTATGTTTTGTAAATGTGTTTTGCACTGATTTTTAAATGTTAAAACTCACTTGCATTGCTAAAAATAAACCCTCCTTGGTATGACATACTTTTTAATGTATCTCTTGATTTGATTTACCAATATTTCATTTAGGATTTTTGTGTCTAAATCTGAGTGATATTGGCCGATAGTTTTTCTTTCCTATAATCCTTATCATAGTGTCAAGTTTTATTCTGGTCTCATGAAATGAATTTGGAAGTATTTTTTTTCCTTTTCCTGTTCTGGATGCATTTATGCAATATTGATTTTCTTTTTTTTACTTAGAATTATGTTACTATGTTGCTTAATTTTCAAATATTTAGAAATTTTTTATCAGTTGTGATTTAATTATACAATAGTTAAAAATTATAAGTAGGATAATTACAGTCTTTTGAAAGATGTGATTTGCTACATATCTCATATGGTTCATTTTGGGGAATGTTTCATATACATTTGAAAATACATATTCTACAGTTGTATTGATTTGGTTAAAGAAAGATGGTGTTTTTCAGTTCTATAACTTTAGTGATTTTTTTTCTTTTTTCTGTCAGTTATAGAGAGGTGCGTAAACATTTCTGCTTATAAATATGGATTATCCATTTCTCTTTTTAATTTGGCCAAGTTTTGCTGCCTTATATATTTTAAATCTGTGTTGTTTGGGGTGCACAAATTTATGATTGTTATATCTTTCTGTTGAATGGTCCTTTTTTTCTCTATTTCTTGTAATACTTCTTGCCTTATGGGCCACACTGTCTGATATATTAATGTAGCTGTAACAGCTTTAGTGGTCAACAGATGTATTCACTTCATCAGTCAGCTCTTTTCCTTTACTTTCTGATTTGCAAAAATATGTTAAGACCGCTTATTTGCTAGTTATGCATTCTCATCTTATTCTTTTCATTGTTACAGAAGTGTTTCTTTGTTTTTGCTTGTGTTTTCTTTTACTGTCATTTTGAAGGGCATGTGAAAGAGGAGTGGAGCTATATAATTTAAACAAAAAGGCCCTTTCTCTTATTTTCTGTTTATTTTTATTTTTATAGGTATTTCAGCAGTTGAACCAGTTGAATTCACTTCATCAAGAAGCTGTCATGAAATGCTTGAAAAGTAGGAAAGATGAAATCAAGAAGACTCTTTTAGAAGAAATAGTTGATATTTCTTCTGCCCAGCTACAGGATTTTGACTGGCAGTTAAAGGTGAGAATTTATGAGCAAGTATGTTTTTTATTTAATTTTTTGAATATAAAGATTTATTCTTTTTCATAATGTACATCTAAAATTTCTGTTATTCTGAGAATACATTGTCCCCAAAGAATAGCAAAGATAATTAAAATTGCATCTTTTGCATTAACTTGGGCATAAGTACACTAACATTACACTGATAATAAATTTAAGTAAGCAGAGCTGTAAGTCTTTAAATATGTTAAGTAGTAGAGCAGTATATATTCAACATATATTTTTGGCTAGAACTTTCTAGACCTTGTAATCTTCCCAAGATTGGCAAATGTGATTCTACTTCCAAGAGGAAAATCTATAATGTGTTATTAAAAGAGCACTTAAAAACACTTTGAAGAAAGAGTCATGATTGTAGAGTTCATAAAGAACAATGTCAGACTAATTTTCTCTCCTCTATAGGGTACCTACCTAGGTGAGGAGAAAACAGATATATTGTGTTTCTGCATTTCAGCATGACCCTGGATAAAGTGCCTCAGATTGTCTTTGTGGATAAAGTGGAGAAAAGTATGGAAAAATAAGTTAGATGGGATCATAGCTGGATTAATAACCAAAGCCAGATGAATTTGTATGAGCCAGGAAAGTGGTCTCTGTGATTCAGGTCTTTGCCCAATCATCTAAAATATTTTTGTCAGTATTATGCTTATCATATCTGAGGGTCACACAAAATTAGAGATACATTAAATAATATAATGCAGTGAAAGTTTAAAATTGTTTTACAGCAAGTTACAGTGATGAACCAAATGAAGCAAACTAAACTAAGGAGAGATAACTGAAGAAAACTTTAAAAAAACTATTTTACCAAAAAATAAAGCCAGTCATATTACATAAATGATACGAGAGACATGCTAAAAGTAACACATATGAGAAACATTTAGTTGTTTTGATTTGCCAGGTGTGGCTTGAGTCAGCAGCATGATGATACAGTCTTAGGTTTTCTTGGTAGAAGTGCAGTGTTTCAAGTAATGAGTAGTTCTGATTATGTTTTTCACCATTAAAACTTTTTACTTAGTTCAACCAGTTTAGTAACTTTAGTTCTGGCTGCAAAATTTAAGGATATTTAAGCAAATTGGAGCCTAACTAGAAAAGAATGAATAGAATTTAAAATCATGATACATGAAATTCCTTTGAAACACTTGAGATCATGTACCCGGAAAAGAAAAAAGTTAGTAGAAAAATGACAGTTACTTTTTTAAGGACTGAAAGTCACACAGATGAGGGAATAGATTTATATTCTGTAGCTTTAGAGGCTAAGACAAAGGCTAAGGTCTAAGGTATATGACTTGCAACAAGATGGGTTCAAATGCAGCCTCGGGAAGAATCTTTCAATAACTATTGGTATCTGAACATTATTATTATTTTTTCTTTCTGTTTTTGAAAGTAGAGCTTTATTGGAACATGGAACACAGTCACACTCATTGACGTGTGCTCTTGCACTATGATGGCAGAGTGTGATAGCTGTGACAGTGACCAACTGGCACACACAACCTGCTCCAGGCAGGAGAAGGGAGAGGCCAAAGAAGGGCAGCTCAGTTCCAGCTGGATCAATTACCCCAAACCAGTGCCAACCAGTTCTGTCTGCAGCTATATTGAGGTTGTGCCAGTCCATTTTCCTCCATGACCCATCCAGTGCTGCCACCAACTGCTACCTTTTATTAATGTCTCCTGATCTGGGCAAACCCAAAATCCATTATCCAAACTCTGAGGTCCTCTCACCTCTCAGCTCTGCTCCTCTCTTTGTCTTGTCCATCTCAGCTGCCAGCAACTTGAGCCTTTTTTTTTTTTAGTGAGTATTTTTATTAATTTTTCTTTTTTAAATTTTGGTATCATTAATATACAATCACATGAACAACATTGTGGTTACTAGATTCCCCCCATTATCAAGTCCCCACTACATACCCCATTACAATCACTGTCCAGCAGCATAGTAAGATGCTATAGAGTCACTACTTGTCTTCTCTGTGATATACTGCCTTCCCTGTGTCCTCTCCTACATTATGTGTGCTAATTGTAATGCCCCTTATTCCCCTTATCCCTCCCTTCTCACCCACCCTCCCCAGTCCCTTTTCCTTTGGTAACTGCTAGTCCCTTCTTGGGTTCTGTGAGTCTGCTGCTGTTTTGTTCCTTCAGTTTTTGCTTTGTTGTTATACTCCATAGATGAGTGAAATCATTTGGTACTTGTCTTTCTCCACCTGGCTTATTTCACTGAGCATAATACCCTCTAGCTCCATCCATGTTGTTGCAAATGGTAGGATTTGTTTTCTTCATCTGAACATTATTTAAACCTTTTCTTGAGGTGGCACATTCATCATAGGAAGTGTTCAAGCATAGATTGAGAAACCATTATTGGAAATACTGCAGAGAACTATCCATAAGGTAGACAATATTCGATACTTCCAAATCTTATATAGTATGAATCCTGTTTTTTGAGAGAGAATGGAGGAGGTATGTGAGGACTCGATTCTATGGCATATGTCCCATAAGGAATTTCCTTTGAGATTGGTTGTTAGGGAAGGAGTCCTTTACCATTGTGCAGGTAAATTTTTGCAAGTGGTAGGGCTCCAAGATTCAGTGATTGTGGAGTTTTCTAGCTCAGATTCTAGGAAAATTGAGTTTTCTTTTGCCGTGAAGCTATGGTGCTTGCTTCAAAAAGTGTTAGTATCATAAATGTTTATTTATTTTATTGCCTCTGGGATACTCTCTTCAGACAGAAAGTTGGAAGTAAGATAAATGTGTTAAGTGTTTTTGTTGAAGGGTTCTAATTGAAGGTGGTATCTTAATAATGTGTTTACCAATAGTTTAGTAGGAAGCTACCTGATCGTGAACTAAGTATCTTAAGTGCTGACAGTTTACCAATGTTTTTAAATTTAATCTTATACATAGACTTTTATCTTCTTGTTATCTTTGTACTTCTTTAGGAATTCTCTGTTTCTGGGTACATTGGACCTATTCAGTACTTCTCAGCTGTATCTCCACTCTAGATTTTTGCTTCTGTCACAAAATGTCCTTTTATTCATTCTCCTTTCTCTTTCTATTTTTTAAATACGTGCTGGTTTGGCATGGGTTTTTATTTCTTCCATCTTTCCCTGTACTTGAAAGCAAACAGGAGCACTCTTTTTTTTAAATGTATTGTTAAAAAGCTGTGATACACATTTAACACAGTCCTTTTTACTACTTATTAATTGCTATTTTCCTGATTTTAAACAGCTTGCACTTTCTAGTGACAAGATTGCTACACTACAAATGCCACTTTTAAACCTTCACCTGGATGTAAAAGAAAATGGTGAAGTCAAACCATATTCTATTGAAATGAATAAAGAAGAGCTGCAGAATCTAATAAATTCCTTGGAAGCAGCTAATAAGGTATTTTAAATTTTTTTCATGCTTTAAAATATTTAAGTTTTGATCGATACCTTTAGAGCAATAGAAGAAAAACTCGTAATTCATTTCTGATATTTCTCTTGTTCCTAATGTTTTATGTCAAACCCAGAAAATGCTTTGTTGATATGTTCTGCATCTCTTACTTTAGATACTAATTATAGCTTATAGTTTTAATTAGTTTTGAGCATAATTTATCAAGTGGTTATTTTTGAAAGAGTAATAGTACTGTTTTAACAGGTATATTTGGTGTTTTGGTTTGCTCTAGTGCTCATTAGTGATAAAAATAAAATTTTTACCTTGGGGCTATGAAATTAGTTGACTCTAAAGAGTTTTTATGATTTAAAATAGTTATAGTCTTGAAGAAAAGAGTGTTTCATTTAACTAGACAAATAAACTTGCTTTTATAATCCTATAAGTAGAGGGGATAAAATAAGACTTGTGGTTATTATGACAAAAGCAAGTTGAGACAAGATAGAACTAATGAATGAATGAAAACTTTACATGTACAGAGGAATGGCTAAATAACAGTATGTTTTATTAAGGGGAAATGTATTTAAACAGTAGAAACTGTGGCTGTGAGAAAGAAAGAAAAACAATGATCTTTGTATATGTAAGTTCCTTTCATTGTTGCTGAGCATTTTCTCTAGTGCTCTAGTCTCAGTGATTAAAGTCAGTTATTCTTACCAACTTCTTTTGCCATGGACCAGTCTTCTTGGCCCAGTCTTTTTCAAACTTGGTATGCTTCTGCTTCCCTCCATACTCTGCAATTAGCCATTTTGTGCCTTCCTGACCAGTTCACATGGCCACTGACCACACTGGGAGCCTGCTTACCTTTGGATGGGGCTAGATGTCTGCAGGAGTGTATGTCAGGCCTGGGAGAAATGTGAGATGATTCTGAACTTTAGATGCTGGCAGGCACACGTGCCATTGGTTACTGTGCATCGTACTTGCTTAATTTCAGTTCACCATGCCCTTCTTTAAAGATTTCATAGCATTTCATTTAGCAGGTACTGACATCATTCTGGTTTAACATGATTTCCCGCCCCTCCCAACTTTGTGTTTTAAGGTGGTACGGCAGTTGAAATAACTGGATATGATGAATACCAACACTGTCAGATCCCATTGCTACAACTGATATGCCGGAGTGAATATTGTGTGTTCAGAAAACCTGCAATATAGTGACTCTTACGCCAAGCTGAGAAAGCAGCAGTGTTGAGATTACAAAGATAAAAATGTATCAACTTCCCTAAAGAACAGGAAATTACATGGTTCATGGGAAATGCATAAAAAAATGAAAGATGAAAAAGCTATAATAGCAGTTTATATTTTCATAATGGTCATTTTGCCTCTTTTATTAAATATTTGAGAAATCTTTATAGATACACAGTTTTATTGAAAATTTAAAATAGGCTCCAAAGTAAAGTAAACATATAAAGCACAAATATACTTGAATGTTGCTTAAAGAAGTATATGAATAGCAAGGATGTGTATTATGGATAGATATGATTAATTTGTTATATTTAAAAAATAGCTTTTAAAGAATGTATAAGCTGCATTATATAACTCAGGAGATTCCACATTGTTCTCGTATTTCAAAGGAAAGATTATAAAATGTTAAAATTTCTTAGAGAAAGAAGTTCTTCAGACATGAACAAGAAAAAATACATCTGTGTGAACAGTTGAGTTTATGAATTCTAGAGACAAATCTTTTACTAGAACACAGGAAAAAGAAAATACACTGTTATTTCTGCATTTCTGTATCTGATTGGGACGGTTTGCTCTGATGAAAAGAATAGATGTCATTATATAGTATATATATAACTATTCAATTATTAGCTATGATTATATATAGGTCCAGTTTTGTTATAAAACTCCTAATATTGAATTTAACAGTTTTGGATGTTAACAACCATTGGAAAACACCATTTTTAATTTGGCTTAACAAACACTATGAACAAATAAAAAGTGGCATTTTATTTTTATGTATTGTTTTATTTCAAATGACTGTCTCCGTGATGCAATAGTACATGACTAATTGGCTCCTGCTGTTTGCAAGCTGTATAGCTCATTAGAGCATTAGACCATTATCTGAGGTATCCAGAGCAATCATACACATGAGAATAGGCTTGGAGAGGTTGATAGATATCTGAGTATGATCTAGACGGTGCTGCTCAAAAGGTGTCTGTAGAATAATGCCTACTATGAACTGTTTTATACAGGTCAGTAATTAGATGAGGAGCTTGTGCCAGAATGTTCAGTAATATACTGCTTTCTTCATTGAAATACTGGTTATGAAAAAACAAATCAGCTGAGGTAGCTGATATACTTTATTGTGCAAGCTCTGAATGTCCTTATGAACCAGTAATAGTTTTTAGATCAGCACTTTAAATAATACAGAAAGTCCCCAATTTAAGATGGTTTGACCTACAATTTCTCTGTTTTTTAATGGTGTGACAACAATACACATTCAAGAGAGACCAGACTTCAAACTTCAAATTTGATCTTGTCCCAGGCTAGTGATATGTGGTATGATACTCTCACGGTGCTGGACAGCAGCAGTGAGCCACATGTCCCAGCCAGTCACAGATCATGAAGGTAAATAACCAGTACACTTATAACATCTGTTCTGTGTCATATGACCAGTCTGTTGTTCATGTTCTGTTCTGTATTCAATAGATTACATGAGATAGTCAATGCTTTATAATGAAATAGGCTTGTGTTAGAATTTTGTCTAATTGTAGGCTCATGTTAAGTGTTCTGAGCATGTTTAAGGTAGGCTAGGCTATGATGTTTGTAGGTTAGCTATATTAAATGCATTTCTGACTTAAGATAATTTCAATTTCTAATGGGCTTCTTGGGATGTAACCCCATCTTGAGTCAAGGAAGATCTGTATTGATCTAGAGTCCTTCTGAATTTCTGCCCTTCATGTAGCATTCCTTTAAGAAGCAAAAAATCTTGCTCTGCTTAGTCCCTCTCTCACCCATTAGCATATTTAACTGCTCTACTGAAAGCTGACTGATACACTATATGTATATTTCAAGTGTGCAGTCTGGTAATTTTGACATATATACACACCCATGAAAGCATCACCTCAATCAAGATGGTGAACACAGCAATCAGTCCTGAAATCCTCCCATTTCTTTGCAATCCCTGCTGCTGTGCCCTCCACACACAACCATTGATGTGCTTCCTGCCACTATAGAGTAGTTCACAGTTTTGAGAGTTTAATTTAAATGAAATCATACAATATATGATCTGGTTCCTTTCAGCATTGTTTTGAGTTCATCCATGTTGTTGCATCTATCCATTGTTCATTGCATTTTATTATTGAGGAGTGTTCTGTTGTAGAATTCTACCATAAGTTGTTTATTCACCTGTTAAAGGATATTTGTTGAAAATTTTTTGGTTACTATGATACATAAAATGCTGGGAACATCTTTGTATATGTCTTTATATTGCCTTATGCTTTCTTTTAAGTGAATACTTAGTAAAGTGGCTAGATGCTATGGTAGGTTTGTGTTTATCTTTTCAAGAAACTGCCCAACTGTTTTCCAAAGTGATTTTACCATTTCCCATTCCATGCCACAGTCTGTAAGAGTTCAACCTCCACCTCCTTGTCAACACTTGGTATGGTTAGTCATCTTAATTTCAGCTATTCTAATTCGTGTGTAGTGGTATTTCTTTGTGGTTTTAATATTCATTTCCTAATGACTACTGATGTTGAGCATCTTTTCATGTGCTATTTACTGGTGTATCTTTGGTGAAATGTATGTTCAGATTTGTTGCCCATTTTTCATTGGATTGTTTTCTTACTGAGTTTTGGGAGTTCTTGATAGTCTGGTTACAAGTTTTTATCACAAAGATGCCTTATAAGTATTTTGTCCCAATCTGTGACTTGTATTTTTCTGTTTTTTTTTTTAAATAGACTATTTTTTTAGAGCAGTTTTAGATTTACAGAAAAATTGAACAGATAGTACAGAGGGATCCCATATAACTGACATCCAGTTTCCTGTATTATTAACATCTTATATTAGTGTGGTACATTTTTTTTATAATTAATGAATCAATATCAATGTGTTACTATTAACTAAATTCCATAGTTTTTTCAGATTTCCTAAGTTTTTGCCCAATGTTCTTTGTTCTAAGGAGTCTACATCATGCTTGGTTGTCATGTCTCAAACTTCTTTTGCTGTGATAATTTCCCATATTTTGCTTGTTTCTGATGACCTTAACACTTCTGAGAAGTGTGGGGAGATAATTTGTAGGATGCCCCTTTATTGGAATTTAATGTTTCTCTCATTTTCAGCATAGGATTACGGAGTTTCGGAAAGATCACAGAAGTAAAAAGTGCCATTTGTATCATATGACTGGCAGATACTAATAATAGGATTTATGTGATCTTGATCGCCTGGCTGATGTAGTGTTTTGTCGGGTTTGTGTACTGTAAAAGTTACATTTTATTTCTTCTTTTTCCATACCATACTCTTTGGAAGGAAGTCCAAAAGTGTGGACCATGTATAGCCCATACTTATGGAACAGAAGTTGTGCTCTCCCTCCTTGAGGTTGGAGTATCTACATAAATCTTGGAATTCTTCTACACAGATTTGTCTCTTCTCTATTTATTAATTTATCCATTCAATTATTCCTTTAGTATGGAGTCATGGATATTTATTTTATACTTCAGGTTATAATCCAATACTATTTATGCAAATTGTCCTAGTTTTGGTCTTTGGGAGCTCTTCCAGTTGGCTCTTTGTCCCTTTGGTAGACCCCTTTCAGTAGCGGTGGGGTTTATTTATTTATTTATATTTTATTTCCTTAACTTTCTGGCAATATAAGATGCCCCAGGCCCATCTTGTCTGTGTCCTGCCTAGTCCTAGAATCAGCCATTTTTCCAAGAAGTCCTGGTTTATTTATTGAAGAATGGTATTAGAAACCAAGCAAGGTGTGCTCATTGTGACTGCAATGTTCTATCTTTTAGGTGCTGTCAGCTGATAGAACAAATATGTGTGTGTAAATTAATATGTATATACACATATCTATAAATATTTCTTTATCTAACCATCTGTGTCTACACTAAGCTACACATAAGTTCATCCTGATGTCTCCAACTCTAATCTATTACCACATGACCACATGGATTATTCTAGCCTCCTACCCTTCCTTATCTATAAATTCACATTCCAGCAGAGAGAAACATGATACCCACCATTCTCCATTCATTTACTTAATTAAATGTTCAGTTTCAGTATATATAAAGCAGTATCTAAATTGTTAATCTGTACCTCTGTAGGAAACAACTTTATCTTCTAGGTAGGATTTATGGGTGGTTCCTTTTGCTTTTAGTCTCATAGACTCCTCTCACTTACAAAGTTATTTACATCAGGACCTATTCTCCTCCTTTCAGTGAGGTTGTTTTGTACATTTATTGTACAGTTAGATGTTTTGCCATAGTATTCCTTCCAGAGAACCCCCAACTTCCTAAGTGAATTTTAAATTCGCATGAATTACATGTTGAACAGTTCTGTGATTTGACAGATGCTTAATGTCATGTATCCACTTTATAGAATAGTTCAACACTCTAAAAATCCCTTGTGTTTTACATAATTAATCTCTCTCTGAAATCCAACCAGTGATTTTTCTCAATGTCTTTTTTGTTTTGCCTTTCCCAGAATTTCATATACTTGGGACCATATAATATGTAGTCCTTTTGGACTGGCTACTTCCACATAGTAATATGTAATGAGGCTTATTCCCTGTCTTTCTGTGGCTGGATAACTCATTTCCTTTTTATTCCTGAATATTATTTCATTGTATAGATGTACATAGTTTGTTTATCTTTTCACTTATTGCAGCAAATTGGTTGTTTTCATTTTTGGGGAATTATGAGTAAAGGTGCTGTAACTATTCACAGGCAGGTTTTTATGTGGACACGTTTTTAGATTAAGTAGATAATACCTAGGACTGCTGTATCCTACCCACGACTATGTTCAACTTCGTAAGAAACTGCCAAACTTTTTCAAAGTAGCTATACTATGTTGCATTTATTTTTCCTTTAGTTGTGGCTGAAACCACAAAGCATGAAATCTACCATCTTAACACATTTTAGAATGTGCAGTGCCGTATTGTAATTCTGTGCACACTATCGTACAGTAGATCTCTAGAATGTTATCTTCTATCACTGAAACTCAACCTGTTAAACAGCGTTTCCCTCCCTAAGCCCCTGGCAAATCATTCTGCTTTCTGCTTCAAGAGTTTGACTACTTTAGATACTTAAGTATTTGTCCTTCTAACTAGCTTATTTCACTTATCGTAAGGTCCTCAAGGTTTATTCATATTTTAACATGTGACAGGATTTCCTTTTTTGTGGGGGGAAGCTGAATAATATTCCATTTATGTATATGCCACACTTTCTTTATCCATTGATCCATCAATGGGTATTTAACTTGTTTATACCTCTTGGCCACTGTGACTAATGCTGCAGTGAGGATAGCAGTGCAATATCTCTAAGATCCTGTTTTCATTTCTTTTGTGTGTTGATAAATACCTGAAAGTGGAATTGCTGGATCATATGGTAGTTCTATTTTTAATTTTTTGAGGAACCTCCACACTGTTTTCCACAGTGACTATACCATCTGACATTCCCACCAACAGTGCACGAGGTTCCAATTTCTCCGTATCCTTGGCTGATAATAGTGACAGCACAGATGCACATCTACCTATGTTAGCTTCTTATCTATAATCCTTTTAGCAAATCCTAAACATGCTACATACATATATTTGTCTTTTCTAATTTAAGACTGGATGGCCACTTACTTCTCCTATTGTATACAGTCTTCTGGAAATAGTAGCCACTTAAGGATGTCTCCAAAATCCTTAGTGTCTCTGCAGGCCAATGCTCTGCTGATTCCCACTTATTTTGCTGGATGGATGTTAAAATCATCCCTAAGCTGAAATTTAGACTCTTATTGGAAGGCTATTCTCCTATACCAATTAATAGATAAATGAGCTTCACACCTTTAGTATGTTCATTATTTTATTGACAATATATTATTTCTTAGAGGAGAGAATAATTTTGGAGTTTGGAGGTCTTCAAATTAGGAAAGACGGACAAATAAGCCAACTCTAATATCTGTATTTTACAATGGAGGTTAAAAATTTTTTTAACATAATGCACCTCACAAATGGATGCTTTAAAGTCCATTTTAGTCATTTTTGAATACAAAACTTTATTCTTTTTTTCTAATATATAAATGCTTCATATGTTCAAATGTTTGTAAGGTGTACTATCTTTAAAGACTATTTTTAAAAAAATCAAAGTGGTACAGAAATAAGCTCCTGGAAAAGTGCTGGTATTTTTTCCCAATTGTTGGATAATATTGCAAAGAATTTCTTCCAAACAGAAGGATTCATTTTGTATTAACTTTTACAATGAAAGCTCTCAAATCATAGAATCAGAATTTGAAATAGTTTCAAAGATTGTAAAGAGATATGTCTGAAATCTTGCATGTTTTAAAACATAGTACAAAGTAAGCTTTTTATATGTAGACATTTTTAATAAAAAAGTTTTATTTTTATTTTAGGAATAACAAGCTAACATAAATTGTACATATTTACAGCAATAAACTACATTTCATAAGCTGCACAGCAGATTTTTAAAGTATAGCTGATGGTTTTTTTACACCAGCCTTCACATGTGTTTTCTTTCTTTCAATTGTTGCAACATTTAAAATCTTGTAGTACCGAAGCAGAGAAAACAGAAGAAACTTACTATATAGCAAAGCCATACTATTAACAAAAATACTGAGCGAATTACAGCCCTGTGACTGTGAGGGTATCTGTGAGTCCTGAAATTGAGAGCACAGCATTTCTTGTGTTCATACCTGATTACATGTAGATTGATTTTGCATTTCACAAGAATACATGATTACTCACTGAATGATTAAGAATAGAAAAAAGGCCATGAAAGTTAAAAGGGTCAGGAATCAGAGGACACTGAACAGTTTCTCATTCACTGATTCACTGCTTAGACGGAAATCTATTTCTTCTTTTCATGTGTATAAATCACAGTCTACAGGCTTCATGGATTTTGTCCACAGTTTTTGAGACAGTTGAAGGCATAATATCACTACTTTAACACTTGAAAAGGAATTCATGAAACAGAATTATTTTAATCAAATCCCTAACCGAAAGGTACAACCAAGCACACTGTATGAAAATTTGATTTCAAATGTAAAAAGCAAGTACAGGAAATCACAGGTTTCAATAGAATAGTAGGTTCAATCAGAAAATGCAGCATATATTGATACAAAATAGAAACTTGAATTATAAAAGGAGTCCACCTTTTCTTTCTTAGCATTTGTTAAACCTGTCCCATTTCTATAGATTTCCAGAAATACACATTTTAGCTGTACAGCATTTTTAGTGGTCTGGTAGGCATAGGAAAGTATTCTTATGGCAAAAGAGCAAAAGAACATTAATATATTGTAATTTGTTTCTTTGAAAGTAAAGGAGTTCTGCCTGCTGAAAAATCAAGAGGGAGAAAGGGATTATTGTATTTACAAGAAGAGTATAATACCAATCAGGATATGAGTAAGCTAAATCATGTTTGGTAGGAGGCTAAGGAGACAATTCAGCAAACTGATTAGTCGAGATTTAAAAACACAAGGAATAAAACATTTAACATCTAATATATTTGGTGAGTTTAGCATAACAGATTTTGAGAGGCAACAGAAGGTGTAAATGTCTTTCTGTATATACGTAGCACCTGCTTTGGAAAGCTCCAACTATTTAGTACAGAGTGCTATAAATTAAAATAGCAGGAAACCGGTTTGGAAAGCTTACCTAATTTTTGGATTCAGTCAAATTTTAGGTGAGGTGGTAGCCAAAGAGATGTCCACCCATTGCTGACATGGTGGCGGTTTTCCCTTTCTCTAGCCTGAGGCCTTCTTTGCCAAACCTCCTGAATCACCTGTATAAAAATCTTTGCCTCAGGTTGAGTTTCCTTGGGTGAAGTCAAAGTCGTGAAATGATTATTCAGAAATGATGGACAGCCAAGGGAATTTTTCAAGCAAGTCACCCTAACCCAGATATGTTTCTCTCAAAAACAGTTTTATTTGTATTTATACAATATTAAAGTTTCCAATTTACATTTCTATTAACTTTTAAATGACACAACATTATTTCACATTAGCCATTAGGTTCCCATCACAATGGCACAAAATGCTGCCTGGTGGTCAAAAGTAAAAAGCTTAGTTAAAGATGTCAAAAAAGTTTTGGTCCTTATAAACATTTATAGCATTTGGAATTTCTAAAAACCTCATGCAATCTTGACTTTGTAATAATGCCACATGGTAGTTTTTATCCAGAGGGTTATTGGCTCTCTCTAAAGAAGGAGTTGAGCAACACAGTCAATAAACATACGCATATCTAATCACAAGCATTCCCTACTTAGAAGGGTAGTGGATGTCCTGAATATGAAATGCCACTTGTATATATAATTGTTTTCCATGACACTGCAGTGAGAGTAATCAAGGGGCTTCCCTAAAAATGGCTCTGAGATGTTGTTGCAAAATATAAAATATTTCAAGCTTTACCCAGTGAGTATTTCAAAAAGATGTAGGAAACAGATTAGCATGAGTTGATTAGCTTAAAAAAAAAAGAAAAGCAAATACACTGCAATTCAATGTATTTGGGGGAATAGCAAGTAGAAAAATACATTATCTAGTAAAACAAGTGGCTGGTTGCCACTCTGAGGTAAGACTTGCAAATTATATATTTTTTTATGCAAATATATAAATAATATATGTACCAGGAGAACTGGAAAGTTAATAATAGAAGGGAGTGGGGCAGAAAAGGTATTTCTCTGTCCATTTATTTTATGCAGTCTTGAGGGAGATGGCGGTGAATGCCCATCTCTCTTAGAGATTCTATTTCTTGGCAACATTCTGTTTCTTGGCAGAGATGAAATTTGGTGTGTAATACTCTCTGGGAGTATTCTCTTAGAATTCACACTGGAGTGTTCCAATTTCAGAGCAGTCTCAGCTTTGAGAACGAACACTACATAGAACCTAGATTCAAAAGACTTTTAATAAGGCAAACCAGGGGTAAATGGGGGAAAACTGAAACATTAAATGAAAAAATTCCTTTTTCCATAAAGGAAAGTCACTGATATTTAGCACAGGAAGTTCAATTCTGCCAGAACTGGTGGAATCTAGAATGGTGGTATTAGGATTCAGTCTGTTAGGTCATAAGCAATGGGAAAAACAATGACCACTTGGCACAGACCCCAACCTGCGTTTAACTTGTAACACTGACTGCATTTTTAAAACCCATTTAGAGGCTGTAGACAACCTCTATGTAACTAAAATAACTTGGGGGAGGATGTAAGGAACATCTGCCTCACAAAGTATTATGTATAATCCTGAAGTATTGCCAGTTACAGAAATGTGTTCCTCTGTTGCTACATTTACCAATGTAGGTCATTTAATCAGTATTTACAGACTCTCTGCCATGGACAGAACAATAGCTGCTTCAGGCGTTACAAAACAAAGAAAATGGGGCAGTTACCCTAAGGGCCTTACACTTTATTTAGGTAAACATAACATCCATTTGCAAACTATTGGAAAAAACACAAATGAAACACCTATTACTGGACAAAGTGGCCACAAGAATTGAGGGGTGCTAATAAGAGAGTGAAAAGAATGAGGGCAGGTTGCTCATGGATGGCTTTTCAGATGATGTTGCCTTAATTCATATTCCACTGTTGGGGAGAGGCTAGGAAGAGGAAAATCTGGGTGGTAGGAATTAAATTAGAAACTTCAAGCACAGCAACCAGAACATTTTGGGATCATGTATGGCTGCTGCAGTGGAAGGGCAGGAAAGGCCTGAAGATCAGCTTGCTTGAAGCAGCATAAGTGATTCATAGGGTGCCAAGATGTATTTTTTCCAAGGTGTTACTATTAATTTGTTAATATTTCCTATACTCTACAGGTATGGGAATTACAAGACTACAAAATTAGTGTGATTTATATATTTGTTATCTACATGAACAATTTTGAGAGTGAAAGGTGGTTCTGGTGATAATTAATCACACACTGGGACTGGCTCAGGTGAACTGGGGCCTATGGTCCCCTAACAGTAATGTTATCCAAAAAGAACTGGAGCACGCTTCAGGCTATTCAGTTGTTCTGCAAGCTATTTCTATACTTCCCCTCAAGAGAAGAATGAAGGGTTTTTGTATAGGGGAGGTAGGGAGGGTGGAAGAGAAGGATAAAGAGAAGAGTGTTTACTGGGCATAGTATCTAGCTGTTAGGAGTGAAAATTGTTCTCTCCTCCCACTGTCCATTCATCTCTGAACTACCTGAAACCTGGACTGTCAAGGTAAAAAGGAGGAGGTTGGGCAGTGTAGTAGAGTACACTCCAAAGCTCTGCCTTTGGAGCTGAGGAAAGCTCAGATTGAGCATTCACTCAGTCCTTGACTTGTGATCAGATCTGGGAAAATCATTTTACCTATTTGAGCTTCTGTTTCCATATATCAGTATTGTCATCAGAACTACATAGGTTGTAGTGAAGAGCAAGTCATGAAGTTATGTGTGGGAAAGTGTTTTCTGGTTCCTTAGAACAGTGTGTGCAGTCACTGTCACAAAAGCCATTATCCCCTCTTTTTGTTAACATAGCCCCCCTCCTCCCTTTTCTCCCCCAGGGGTCAATGTTGTAGGCCAATCTTGATAATTTCGTTTCTCTCATCAGTGACAGGTTCAGGAATGGATGTGTAATCCAACTCTGCTAATGGGGCACAAGAGAATAACTGCTGGGGGAGGTTTTTGGGAAGATTTCCTTGCTTCTAAAAAAGAGACCCAGGGCAGGACTTTCCCTTGTTTCTGAACTTGATATGAGTGCCTAATTATAGCCATTTTGCAACCGTGACTTGTGTGGTAGCACACAGAGTTAGGAAGGACTGATTAGGGAAAGGACCTGGATTCTGGATGACATCATTGTGCTATTGAAATAACCTGGTAACCTCCCCTACTTCTGAATTCATTGCTACATGAGATAACGTTTTGCTCATTACGTAACAGTTGTATCTTTTGTTACTTGCACTTGAGTGAATCCTCATTGATATAGGAAGTATTATCTCAACTTGGTGAGAATTTGAAGACTTAGCAGTGTTTCCCCTGTTTTTGAAAAGATGGCATTAAATATGAAACCATCTCAAAGTAAGAAGTATGGGAAACCTGAAAAAGCAAACTTAGCTCACTAGTTTACTAGGAGTGTTGAAGTACATTTGCGCAGAGAGTTTGACACAATAGATTTTATAGGGTGTGTGAGGTTGAGGGGCAGAATATTAGGCTAAATTTACAAAAAAAGAGGCTGTCTCTTTCATAGGCAGGCTTACAATGGAAGGGAGGAATTTCTAGGCACTCTCCTAACAATTCTGAATAGCCCTGGAGAATCATGAAAGTTTGGAGTTGGAAGGTATCTTTTGAGAAAGGAAAACAAGACTGTGTGTGAAGGAATCACACTGGGGATCATATTGAGAGACTGGAAGGGGCAGAATGCATGCTTTAGCAATGTGACCAGCTAGAAGCGCTAATCACCATGAGTAAGTTAATTTCAGTTTTAACGTGGCTGTGCCTAACACACATGGCAGATTTAACGAGTTAGGTGGGGGATGGAAGGAGGTTGGGGAAATTTGGGCTGGGAGAGCCAATAACAGAGGTCCTAAAGCCTTGGAATCTTTTCCAACTAGATGGGAGGTAGCCTCCTGCCTGAGAACTCAGCCGTATCTGATCTGCTTACTCCACTTACGGAGCACAAGACAGTGATGGGGTCCAAGACTGGGAAGGGACATCGAAGGGCACTGCATCGGCCCTCTGCCTGGAAGTTGGCTTTTCCACTCATCGGGCATTTCATAGCATTTCCTGACCGAATTTCAGAGAAAGGTCTAAAGGAGTGACTTCTTCCAGAGATCTGGGTAGAGACCTTGGGATTTATGTTACCTGAGACTCTCCAGCACTATTAAGGGGAAACATGGAAGCATAGGCCTTCCTAAAATTGTAAAACAATTTTTTTACCACTTGCCTACAAATTGAATTGTTCTCTATGTTTTTTAATGGAATATGAACAAGTATTGACTTTGATTTACTTGATGCCAGGTGGCTTACCCCGATGGCTTACTCCCAAAGACAGGCAACAGGGAATATTGCCAAATCTGTGGGGATATTTTAGCAGAGGCCACAGTGCTCCTGTATCTTTCTGGTAACCTCTTATACAGATGAAACTCTCTAAAATTCCTTTTGAAATTTAGTTTAGGGAGAGAACTTGGCAGTCACCTGGTGGCATGTCTGAAATGACACAACTGGGCAGTGGTAGAGCTGGCAGGAAGGCCAGGTCATGCAATCCCAATCCCAAGCTGTCTTCCATCCACTATGATCTTCCTCCCTGCCGCCATACAGCTCATTTATTAATTTTAAAAGGTTTAGGCTGCACATTGCTTGGTACATGTTTAGAGAAGCCTCTGGTTTCTAAGTTTACAAAAACTGTCTAGAGGAAAAAGACGTTCTGAATATCTTATGGGGGCAATTTAAACAGTTTGCCTTTTGACCTATCCAATTACTAACTACATTTACCATCTGCTAGAAGGATGAAGAGGAGGAGGACGGGTGAGGCATCGAAGAGGGAATCTGTAATCGCAGTAAGATACAGAAAGGATGAAGTGGGTCAAGTTCCTTGAGAATAGTTTGTGACTGTAGTGTGCTATGTGAATGATAAGCCATTCTGAGAGGAATAATAATAGGTTTTAAATGGTGTACAATTAAGACTGGAGGAGGGCATGAATTACTGAGTTTGATGAGAAAGAACTGAGACAGTGTAGATTCACCATATTACAACTGTAATGTAAGAAGATGGTCTTATCATCAAACTTTGGTGTAGATAATGTACATTTTCCTACATTTGAGCTGATGGTTTTTATTTCCACCTCTTTTTGAATTGGGCTGGGAGAGGGGATTATGTAAACCTATGTCCTCTTTCCATAAAGAACAGAGAAGCTGACAAGAAAAAGAAATCAAGGCATTTCAGAGGAGGCTGCAGTGATGACACAAGCTACCTCCAAAGACCTTTGAAGGGAAATAGAAGCAGGAATTTGGGAAAATCATGAAAATTCATTGTTTTTCAATTCAAGATATGCAATGTAAGTCCAAAGAAGCTGACACTTTCAGCTATTCATGGAGAAGACAACCATTTATGAAGTTTGGAATGAGAAAGAGGAAAAATAAATGACTTCATCAAGTTAAGGCATGAGGCTGGATGGCATACGGTACTGGGCAAGAACGAGTACAAAAGAGGTAATCTATTTTACACAGCCAAATGTGTAAAATGCACACACACATATATTTAAATTTCCCTTATAAAACATTCTATTGGAAAATGACCCCCCTTACCTGTTTCTCCTCAAAAGGAAGCCCAGGGGGCAGTGGAAGCCAGATAAACAATACTGATTGCTCCTATTCATCTTTGCTTCCAATTTGGGGCTGTTTTAAGCAAGTGAGTCTGTGACCCTGTGTACCTAAGGCAAAGGCATAATACTATTTGGCCTCCTTTTACCGATTTGTTTTTCTATTGTCTGTGGGACAGGAAATACATGTCGAGTCATTCATGAGAATGTTTTTCTTTCCCAAAGGGTCTAGACATACACCTACTTCTCCCCCACTGAATTCCTATTGAAGCCTTTGTGATGAGGGCTGGTTACTCCAGGACATGCAGGGTATCTAGGGGCCAGTCAGGAATAGTTGTGAGCCCCTTGACGTACTAAGGACTTTTTAATTAGCAAAAACAACACAAAGCAAACAACTGTTAGACCTCTTACGTTCAAAAAAGGAAATACTTGCTATGTTAGAAGTAAAAATAAGCTCAAAATTCTTGGCCCTTACCCTTCCAGGAACTTACTATTTTCTGGTTTGCAATTCTGTTAAAAAGGATTTCCTTTCAAATGTTTGTTTCTGGAATTGCAACCTCTGACAATTAAGTTTCTGACAGGTTAGTTGATTTCATTATACAGAAAGAGGATGATTAAAGTAGAAAAGTGCAATGCATTCTGGAAACCTAGAAATTGAGGGACTACCTCATGAGTCTCAACAGGACATCTTTCCTGTTGATGGATGGTGGGCCCCCATTTGCACATTTTGGAACCAAAGTGTCTCACAGTATGGCTCCCCACGCTCACCTGGCACTTAAAATGTTGACACAAAAATCCCTGCCTTGCTAAGTTCTTACCTGCAAGAAAGACATTGTGCACTCTAAAATGTTACTAAGAAACTAATTAATGCCCCTACTTGCTTGGATATTCTGAATTTCTGTAGCTACCATCACCCTCTGTGATGTTGGCATGGAAACACATCTTGTGGCATAATATCCCACCGCTTTGAAGACTTTTTCAAGAATACCAGACATTGGGAGAAATATATTTGAGAATATTTAATTACCAGAGTCTTTTAAGCTTAACAAGCATATATCACACCTATCCTGGGCCCCTACTTGTTTTAATTCTCAGTATTTCTCTTCACCTTTTAAAAATAGTGACATGGTTACCACTGTATCTTTCTGGGGTGAATCAGCCAGTTGATATTATCAGTGTCATTTGCTCTCTCTTCCTTTTCTCCTTCCCACCATTTGGACATTTGACTGTTTACCCTGATCAAACTCTTCTGTCCACATCTATTCTTATTAGAAATTCTGGGAAACACTATGGTAGGATAAGAGTTAGATGTGAAAGCTGTCAGTGCAAATAAAGCTTTGGACTACCTATGGATTTTGATCATCTCTTCTATTCCTGACCCCTCAACAGCATGGACAGTCTGGTATCCAAATAGAAGAATAGCCACGAATAACTGATACACAAGCATGTCTGTTTTTCTTGACACAGTTCCAGGAGCCGCCCCCTACAGTGCCTGTCTCTGCTGGTGCACTATTCCTGAGCCCCATGCCCTCTGGGCAGCCGCTGTCCCTTTCAGTGAGGCTGGGGCACAAGGCAGTGATCACAGACCTCCGGCAGAGTGTACACAACTGCACACACAAAATGGCAGAGAAAGAGCTAGTGCTAAAAAGGATTCTGGTTTGGGGCCAAATCACTAGTCATTTTGCTTCATGAATAAAAGCAAGTGCCTTATAAGCTGACATTATTTACAATGCTTGGATTTTTCAAACATTCACCCAAGGCTGAGGACCACCGCACACAGGGAACAGTTCAATGAACTATATACAGAATTTACAAAGAAGTTTACATAATACTCTACATTCTGTTAACAAGATTATCTTTGTGTTTACCATTTGCTTTCAAGAAACTGAGATAGCTTTGTTTGTTTTCCTGTCCTCATCCCAGTAACTTGATCAAACCAACATGAACAAATGCTTACACGTTCCTTTTTCCTCCCTCCTGGGATATATGATCGCACTTTGTTTAGGAAAAAAAATTGCGGCACATCACCCTTTGGTTAAGATACTGTTCAAAATTGTCCATATAAGAAATCTTGGAGAACATTTCCTTCTAGCATTATAAATATATCTTTTTGTTGTTGTTGTTCAAGTTGGCAAATTTTAATTAAGCTGATTCTTAAATGAATATTTATAAAGTAGTCATTGATTTTAGAAAGGTGGAATTCAGTCAACATTTCTAATTATTGTACCTGAAGTTTGTTTAAAGAAAGCCTATCGTTGGATCCATAAACCAAACTTTATTCCCTGCACCACATTTTTCTCTTTGCATTTCCAAGATCCTTCATTAATTATAATGCACAAAAAAGATGGTATATAGGAAAACACATATTTAGTCAGCAGAATTACCAACCAGTCTGTTTCTATTTGACAATGTGAAGATTGAGGCAATAATCCTGAATAATTGAAGCCAAAAATATGTCTTTACCTGGGTCTTTGCCTCACAAAGCTGGTAAATGTAATGCATATTCACCCCTAATCTTTAAAGCCAGGGAATATGAGTGGAAGGAATGAGTGTGTAGTCATCACTGTCCAATGAAAGATGGGATTTCTGTTGCATCTATGACACAGTTCATGTCACAGTTTACAAACCGTGAACTTCAGTCCCCTGGACATGACTGTGGCATAAGAGAGTGAGTCTGTGCAATTTTCAGCCTCTGCTGCCACTTCAGTAATACAGGAGTTTATGGCTATTTTCATGGCAAGAAAATAAAAACTACCAAATAGTAACACCTCCATAATGTATTGATCTGAATCTTTTTAGGAATGGGGACCAGTTTGAGGGCACTTAAGAATGTCTAACAACTTTTATGTTTTATGTACATCATTTTGGGCAAGACAAGGGAGAAAGGCAGAGGAGGAAGTATTTTCTTCCATGGCACTGTTAAGCCGGGAAGGAGAGTGAGCAGGGGCTAAGGAAGGGAGGATTTAGCGAGGAGGTATCCAGAAGGAAGTGGAGGCTTGGTCATTGACCAGGATATGGCAGCTTCTCCAATTCTCTGGCTACTGTTGACTCTGAAATGAGAACTATGTAACAGGCTTTGCATAATGATGGCTGTGACCTCTCTACAGTCCAGGAGGGCATACAATGTTACCATTTCGTGCCTGACAGTAGATTCAGGTTTACTAATTTTACAAAGGTTAAGATATAAGAATTCAAAATGTTCCTTTTTTTTTTCCCCAGAGACGCTTTACATCTAAACTACAGGCATCAAATTTGTTAGACTTTTAAGGCAAGATAAAAATAATAATAAAGATAGAAATTACTTCAATCTTTTCCAAGAAGAATGATCTAAACATATAAAAATTGTTTTGCTAAGGAGCATACATTACAGATACTTCCTCTCTGATTTAGCATTTCATCCTTAAAAGTGTTTCAAATAACTTTGACACTTAGAATGAGTCATTCCTGCTAGGCATCAGCCATAAGCCTCCCTTCCTGTGTTTAAAATAAATGCTACACACTGGTTCCTGGGTGGGCACTGGGGATGTTAATCTTTATAATGTCTGTTTTGGTCACATTCTACTCTTTCTGGGCATTTTCCAATGGCAAAGCATCTTTCCTTGCCATGGAACTAATCAGTTTTGCAAATGGATCACTTCATTCCTACAGGCTAGAAGTTTCCTTGGCTAGGGAACTATGATTATATAACTGAAAACCTAAATGAAAATTTGGTCTCCATACCCTACTAATTGCTTATGAAACCACTGAGATGATTTGTTTAGTTAACGCAGAGTTTTTATATTCTTATTAATCTGTATTACTATAGACCTAACCATTCATTTATTTGGGAGGAGGTCTCTTTTCCTCTTACTTTCTGAACGAGTATCTCAAAGCTTTCTCCCTTTGAACTCATTGGTAGGAATTCAGCCTTATCTTTCCAGCTAATATTCTAATTTCTAGCAGCTGATGCTATTGTAAACATAGAGCCTCATCATAACTTTAGGGGGAAAGCCAGATCATCAAATGAAGCAAGCATCTCTATTATTACCTCCGCCCTTATTTCACATCCATGGACCAGGTCCTAAATTGCCTCTGTCACTTGTTGGCCATTTCAAGGTTTCACTCAACCTTGCAAATGAACATATAGAATTCTTAGATATTTAGGCTAAAAGAAAATAATGAGGGCTTACTGGCATAAATGGAATGAATCTCAGTTGCAGCTTGTCGCTGATGTTCAGAGTTGTGTGTTGGGCTGTGCGGGATGCCCTTCTGTGGCAATCATGGCTGAAGGTAAGGCAGAGCAGTAATGACAGAGGTTCATGATTAAGAAGAGTAAGTGTATTTTAGGGGCTGGTATAAATGTTTGAAGGCTTAGGTATTTTGTCATTCTTGTTATCTATTACTGGTTTTGCTATTTTGGTTTTCTTTAGAAATCTGGCCTCAGAGGAGAATGACACCAACGTGGGTGTTTGTGCATTTCCCAATGCCTTCGTTTCATATTTTGGAATGCAGAGCTCAGAGAGCAGAGCATAGGGCGCTAGCAGAGGCTCATGTAATAGGCAGGTCAACGCTGGAACTGCTCTCTGGAAATATACACTGTTTGATTTAGGATTTGGCAGTTCAGGTAACACCCTTTCCACAGCACGTAAATCTTCCTCTCAGAAAGGACAATATTTTTCTAAAGCAAAACTTGCTCACCACCCGCTTCTTTGAAGCCCTCCTTCCCCTGTGCCCCTTTCTCTCACTCTCTCTGGCGCAGGAACTAGGGAAATGTGATGGCATAGTTTCATGGCACAGCTGTCAAGGGACTCCAGTCTGTTGTAATGAGTCCAGGGCTGCTCATTTAAAAGAGTCAGTGAAAAAGAAAAAGGTTATTGTCTCCCACACTCCTTATTCCCAACAGGAGAAGAAAAACATTTCTAATGGACACCAGGTTGGATTCTAATGTTAATTTGAAATCTGCCTGGAAGTCTGAGAAAGAAACACTTTTCAGAATAATCAAATTTAGTGGGAAGGGAAGGTGGCAGGTTTGGTTTGCATAACCTTAGTCGGCACTTGCCAATCCCTCCCTCCTGTCTTTGGAGCCCCGATTCCTCCTACAAGGGAGTTAGGGGACCTTGAAGGTGGAGGGGAGTCTTCCTTCCTCTTCTAGGCTTCTTTTTTGTTTTCCCTTCTTCCTGGAAATCTGTAACTTGTCAATGGCTTTGTTTTTTCTTCGGAGATCCTGGAAATTGGGTTTTTTTGGCAGCATGAGGTTGTTACAGTTTACCAGGAAGCCGTGCACACAGAGAACTAGGTCCTCTTTTCAATCTCATTTGAAAAACAAGTAAAAAAAAATCCAGGGTGACTAGGCAGGGCTGCTAAAGATCTACCTATCTAAATTCTCTCTCGTGTGTGTGTTTGTAAACATGACAATCAATTGCGCTCTGAAAGAGCTGATAACCTGGACCACAGTAGACTGGAAAAAAATAGGTTTTTGTTTTTGTTGTTTGTTTTTGGAAGTAAACATGGTGCAGTAATAAAATCGATATGCGAGACCTAAAACCAGTTGGATGGCTGAATCTCTTACCTTGAAAAACACAGCAGTATTGCTGCTGGGGACCTGTGGGGTTAAAAACCAAGAGAAGAGGAAAGTAGTTTAGGAGCCACGAGGACAGACCTTAGTGTACATAGTAAAGCCAATAAACGACGTTAAAAAGAGAAAAGGTGATGGGGAAAAACATTCGGGACCACTTGTCTATGGAATTCACGTCAGTCAGGTCGGGGATTTTGACTTTGAGCTGCGAGGCGCGCCGGCGGATGCGCCCCTTGCTGTGCGCGCCGTGCCGGTCGAGCGCGCGCCCGTAGGCCTCGCGGCTGCTCAGCGGCTTGCGGTACTGGATGCTGGCGCTGTCGTACGAGTACATGGTGGCCTTGGGGTCGCTCACGCCCGTGAGCACTTCCGAGCCGCTCGTCTCATTCCTGATTTCCAGGGTGCTGAGGAGAATGTTGCCGTGGGCGTCGACCTGAGGAGAGAGGACACCTCAGACACCCCGCCAGGGCAGCCACTTGTTTTCATTAACCTGCAAGCGATGACCCCTGCATGCGGCGGGTTCAACCCTGTGTCCCTAGACATCTGGCTCTACCTGCCTCCTAGACTTGGAAATGACCTCTATCATCTATTTAATCCATCACTGTCTAATCTACCCTCTCTCACAGCTTTCTAACCCATCACCTATCTATCACCTATTCTCTATTTTACCTAATTGCCTAATGTTCTAAAATCTACTATCTAATCTGTCATCTAATCTACTGTCCATCCATCTATCATTTATCTCCACTCAAAAACACTAGTATGTGTGTAGTAGTGTTTTGTGTGTGTATAGACTATATATAATATATAGTTTTGTTATTGATAACTATCATTTATTGAATCTCTCTATATATGTACATATAAATATTTTTTGTAATAAGAAAAAAATGCCATACATATTCATATATGTATGTATGTACTTGGAAATTATCCTCTATCCACCTTTAATCTATTTAATCAATCCATCATCTATCTATCTGTGTGTGTGTGTGTGTGTGTTTGTGTATATATATGCATAAACATACATTTGGCATTTTTTTCTAGTTACAAAAGTGGTACATGGAAATATTTAAAACTAGAAACAAACAGGAAACAAAAATAAAGTAAAAATTGATAATCTCACTTTCATGGTCCATTATTTTTAACATCTTGTTAACCTTTCACTCTTTTTCCTATTTATATATACTTACAAGCAGCAGGTATATTTTGCTTTATCACCTGCTTTTGTTAGTTAATAGTATAGCCTAGTCATCTCTCCATATTAATAATTATTTCTCTGTCACATCACTTATTAAACATTATGGATAAACCAAAATTGCACAAATTTGTTGTTAGATGTTAAGGCTTGTTTTACTTTTCTGGTATTATATAGACAAGATTGCAAGGAACGTTTTTTGGCCAAATTTTTGTGTATATCCATAATTATTTCCTCAGGCTAAACTTCTAGAAGTGTGACTCATGGGTCTGAAGGGTATGCCTGGTTATAGTTTGACTTTTGTGTCTTCACTAGTAGTTATTAACAACAACAAAAATTAATAATAACTAGTACTTCTACTGACTTTTTTCTTCAGGGAGTTATAATTAATTTTTGTTGTTAATAACCACTATTTATTGACTCCTATGTAGTTTATCTCAGTTCTTTTCTCATAACAACACTATGAAATATATAATATTATCCCATTTCAGCAGATAGGGAAATGGAGGCTCAGAGAACCTCAGTAAATTGTTTAAGATTAGACAAAGAAGAAATACTCAATTTGGAATTAAAATACAGGATACTCTTCGTCTCAAATATAATTCCCATCCTCTTTGCATGTTTGCATGCAAAGGAGTAGGAGTTGAAAATTGCTCTTATCCTGGCTTTGCTATTAAATCAGCTTCCTCATCTATAAATGAAAGGTTCTCGCTAGGTAATCTCAAGGGTCTGTTTTCAACTTTTGACAGTCTTTGACTATGGAGAATGTTCCAGGCAGAGGACACAGCATACTAAAAAAACAAAAAACAAAAACAAAACAAACTTGTAAAACTGAAACACTTGATCTGTATCATATGCATCGTTAAGTTATATTGTTATGAACTCTAAGTAAACAAGTTGCTAGAATTTAGAATTAGCCAGTGAAGCATACAGATACCTCTCATTAAATAGAAGTCATGGTAAACGCGGTGCATTTTTTAAGATATTTTGGTTAACAGTGGTGCAGACTCAAATGCACAAACACAGTGCAAGATGTTTATTAGTTGGTGGAAATCCCTCAAAATATTCTGTCATTGAGCTAGAAATCATGTCTTTAAGTGGTTTGATATGTAGAAAGAACGAATTCAATTCTGCAACTACCCATGAAAGCTGATTTTATTAGCATAGAGTTAAATCAACATTACCGAGTTCTTTATTAGGAAAATTTAAGAAGTGTCGTGTAACTGTTACTGCATTTTCTCCTACACAGTCTAGGATTATGCTAAAAACTGGGATTCTATACTGTGTGTGTGTGTGTGTGTGTGTGTGTGTGTGTGTGTGTGTGTGTGTATGTGAGATGGTGTGCGCATGCATTTTTTCTGAGGCATGAGGTTTCATCCCCTGCCCTTCAAGCTTTTTGCTGCTGGTTAAAGTGAATGTGTGGTAGCGAGCCACTGCTCACACCAGTATGCTCCAGGTTGGCTCTGTCCTGACCCCTGCCCTTTGAAGTAGAGTGGCTTTCCCTTCACTGTAATCACATAAAAACACTCAAGATTTCCTTATATCCCAGCTGGCACAGCTTTCCCAAAATAATATCCAGGGGAAAAGTGGCCATTGTTTTTTTTTCACATCTTCAGAAGCAACAAGGAGCTGTGTGGTAGATTGCTTCCACATCTGCAGTGGTCAAATACTGCTAATTAATAAGGAGTTATCAACATCTGGGTTGGGCATGATCCAGACATCAGTGTTTTTAAAATCTTGAAATAGAAGGAAATGAGGCAAATGAAAATGTCAGCACTTGGATTTCACGGGCAGGTACAGAAGAATAGATTTTCTACAGAGTTGCTGATGCTGAAGTCATTGTTCAGTTGGGTAATCATTCCCCACTCCTCATGTTGCCATAAAGGAAGGGACTTTCTACTCCAGTCCCTAGGACAGAAGCTAAGGGATCAACCTTTCCAGTTTCTTCTCTCTTTCTCCTCTCTCACTGCTCCCCACTGACCCATCTCATGAGTGTATTTGGGAGAAGGAGGCAGGCATGCTTAGCTCCATGTCCTCTGGATTTTTCTCTCCTGACCTGCTTACAGAGAAGGTGCAGTCCAGTTAGAGAAGTTCATGTTGAACCTGCTGCAACAGAGGCATAAGGCCTGCAGATTCTCAGTGGTCCCAGTGATTGGGAAAGTAAGCCTGTCTAATATTTGGGGGTAATGCCTACATTAGATTAACCATATACTGTTCAAACCAGCATCATTGATTCCTTTTACTTTTTTAAGTTTAGAGCAGCATTGAACCTACATTTAGAGAAAGTGAATATAATCATTTTCAAGGCTTCAGTAGTGACAATAAATAAAGCCTGTCTCTTCTCCTTCAAATAGATGATCAAAATGCAGCTTTAGATGACTAATAAAGAGGAGCAGAGAATGTGTCTTTAGATCTGAAGCCCCAAAGGCCTGCTAATCTTTCCCCTACTCCCTATGAGAGAGGCATATTTTGTGTGCTAGAAGAGGTAATTTGGGATGTACCATGGATATACATTTAAAATATTAATTTCTCATTCATTCATTTATTCAATGTTTACTGAGTGCTTACTATGGATCAGGCACTGTTGTAGACATGGCTGAATAAATAATCTCTGTAAGCAATAGAACACTATGGCCTACATTTTAGAAATACAAAGATCTCAACTAATAAAGCGTCTTAATCTTACACTCTCCTGTACAAACCCCATGACTCCCCCTGTCTCCTCTTGATTCTCACTGTTTTACTGGACAACTACTGTGACCTCCTTCAAATTCATGTTATTAGATCTTTTCCCAATGGACTTTTTGAAATTGTTCTCTTGTGACCATGAAGTCCACCTTCTCCTTGCCTGCTGCATCCTTCTCTCATTGTCTCTCCTCAAAGTCTCCTGGAGCCTGGGGGTCACAGGCTTGGAGGGGCTCACTCTGCAGGGAAGCCTGAGATTTCACTGCTCTCACTTATTTCACTGATAAAGACCTGTTGTGGGGAGGGACAGTCTGGCTCTGGCTGATGACCCCTCTCCTTCCTTCCTACAGTGCAGTGCTTATCAGTCACAGCATCTTGTTTTGAAGTTCTGAGGGCACAACAATCCTGAGAAAATAGTAGGGAACAAAACACCAGATTTTTGGATTATTGGTGCTTACATTCTTATGGAGGAAAACAAGCAATACTCTTTCTTCCTAAAATTAGTTTTAAGAAAACCAAGTAGCATTATGAAGAAAACAAAACAGCTCTGTGATTGCTCTTAGTTATTAGGAAAACTAGAGCCAGGTCACTAACTTGGTGAGTTTGTGCATGTTTTTCTTAACATTACACTCATGCTCAGATTTCATTATGGGTGAAAAATTTAGAGTAATTCACATTTCCTTAGCTTCTCCTGGACCTGACTACAGAACAGCCTACAAGGTAGCTTTGCATGGTTGTCTAAAGGCTTCTCAACCTCCAAATAGCCAGAGCAGTACTCTCAGTCCTTTCTCCTCCTGGCTGGCTTGGTCCTCCCCAGCTTAGACTGTCGCATGAGAACATGGCTCCGGAGGGCAGGGATTTTATCTTATTCACCACTGTTCCCCCGAAATTGAGAAAAGCTCTTGGCATATAGGAGCAGTCAATAAATATCCAGTGAATGAAGGAATGCATAAATAATAGTACAGGTGGCCAAAGGGCATGATGGCTAATTGTGTGTGTCCACTTGGTCAGGCTATGGTGCCCAGCTATTTAGTCAAGCACTGGTCTAATGTTGCTGTCAAGGTATTCTGTAGATGTGGTTGGCATTTCCAATTGGGTTACTATAGTAAAGGAGATTACATTCGATGATGTGGGTAGGCTGTTCCCCATCACTTAAAAGTCTGAAAAGCAGAAACTGAAGTTTTCAGGAGAAGAAGTTCTGCCTCGAAGGCTGCAACATAGAAATCCCCTCTGAATTTCAAGCATACCCTACAGATTTCTGGCTTTCCAGTCTCCACAATCTCATGAGCCACGTCCTTAAAATGAATCTCCTTTTGTATGTATGTGGATTCTGTTTCTCTGGAGAATCCTAATACAAAGGGTATGACAAAAATCATGTGGGTGATTTTCATATGCCTGACATCCAAAATGTTGATGCAATGGCTGTATTTCTTCCCTCAGTCGAAATCCTAAGCCAAGTGGTGTTCATTTTCTAGCTTGGGTTTAGCCTTTCTCCCACCCCTTCCATTTCACTTACCCTCTCCTTCTCTCTGCCTCCATCATCCCCAAACAGTGCCCTAGGCTTGAAAAACATTGCCACTCACTGAATTGAGCTGTTCTGGATACTTTCAATATATAAATGCAGCAGAACTCATTTCAATGTAATTGGGATAAAATATAATCTTGTTTCCAGTTGCAGTATTAAAGCTCTGTTGAAAAATACCTCTAGTCTACTTTGCAAATAGAAAGTCATTTCTTCTTGTTCTCCAACTCAGATTCATATTGACAGACTGGCTATGAAGTACAGCATAGGAAGCCAAGTGAAGGGATGCTTGCCCGAATGAGCTGCCTTCCAGTGCCTACAGTCTGCTTAATGAAGCTGCCCAGTGCAAACGGCTGTCATCACCTGTAGGGACCAGCAAGCCACATGGACACATCTTTCATCTGCCCATCCTGCCCATAAAATGTACCACATTCGCATTGCACTGTCAGTCATTAGCTCTCACCAGGGCTGCTGACCCCCAGTCCTTTGGTCTGGAATTCCTGAAACCTCTTTTTTTGGGGATCGGGGAGGGCAGATAGGAGGCTTTGCTGGGGATGATTTGCATGTCTGCATTTCCTAACAGAGGCAGAAGTGGAAACTTTAGTATTTTAAGAAGCAACAGAATGTTTAATACAAGCCTACATAAATCTAAATAAATATACATTCTGTTATTCAGGAAATAGAGAAGGAAAAAGATAAAGAGAAAATGAAACAATTGGCATTTTCCAGAACTTTACTCAGGTAAATAAATTTATCCTGGATCCTTTTCTTTCCCTTGTTTCTCTCATTCAGTGTGTAAGCAGGTCCTGGTGGGTCTCCTTTTAGATGCATCCTGTTTCTGACCTCTTCTCCCACCATCACCTTTCCCTCTGCAGGAATGAAGCACTATGGTCTTTTCTCTACATAGCAGCTGAAGTGATCCTTTAAAAATGTAAGACAGACCATGTCTCCTTGGTTTAAATCTTCTAGCTATTTCTCAAGACACAGCATAAAATCTAAATCGCTCATCCAAATCCACAAAGCACCATGTGATCTGGTTCCTGTAGGCACCTCTGCCTATATTTCCTGCCACTCTGCCCCTTGAGTTCTCCGCTCCAGCCAAGCTGGCCTTTTGTGGCTGTCCCTTGATGCTCCTAAGGCTCCAGGTCATTGTCACCTGCTGTTCCTCTCCCCGGGAATGATCTTGCCTACATGGTTACCTGGCTAACTCTTCATCATTTTCTTCACTATAATTATCATTATCTACCATTATATCATGTATTTAGTTACATGTTCATCAATTACTTCAACTGAAATGTAAAATCCAGGAGGGCAGTTGCTTTTTTATTGCTATTGTTCATCAGTGTATATCCTTCTTGCTCTTCCAGAAAAGAGCTTGAGATACTCCTAAGGAGGGGCTGGGTGAATGTCTGCAGAACTCTGAAACTTGGACCTGGAGCCATCTCTCTGAGCTTTGCTTGAGTTTAAATACTCAAGGCCATCTGAGTGGCTGGAATCTCTAGGGTAGTGGTTCTCAGACATTGCTGGGCATCTGAATCAATTGGGAAGCTTGTTACAAATACAGGTCTGAGCTCATTCATTCTAGATTAAAGTCTTAGTCTGCATTTTACACAAGCATTCCAAGGGTCCTAGTTGGTTCTGGTGTCCCTGAAAATCCATGCAGCAGTTACCTTATTTCCAGGTAGCTAAGAATCAATTACAAATATGCACTGTTCAAGCCTAAGAGACACAGGTTGTGGAGTAATTTCTTATATTGCTGTTTGTGGGAAAATATTGAGGCTTGAGTAGAGATTGATGGAAACAACAGAACAGAAGCTATTTTTACATGGGCAAAGCATTCACTGGCAGCTTAAGGAGTCCCAGTATTTGAGATGAGTGCTTTTTACAACTTAATATACAATTGCATTATAAATAGCAAATTCATTCAATTCTGAATGATGCAAATCAGGCACTTTTTTCAGATTCATCTTCAGTGAATCCTCTTAAAATATTCACCCAAAATTGCATCAGTAATGTTTTGCTCTTTAGGTAGAGAAAAGAGTAATTTTGGCTAGAGTAAATGGTTGTTCTCCACATGGTGGAAAAGGAGATATTTAGAAAGTATAGTGTCAACACGTGTGAGTGTCCTGGGGTTTGTGAAATACTAAACATCAGTACATAAATCCTTGTTACTTTTTTTTTTTTAACTTCATTAGCCAGGGTTTCCTAGGGCAATCAACATAGCACTTCTACACTTCATTTATCCTAACCAGGGAAGATTATGAACTAAAGGCAGAGTGGAGTTACCAGTAATTTTAGATTCTGATATAGGGATTTTAGGAGAAGTGAATTGCCTAGAAAAGATATTAGGGCCATTTAAACTATCAACACAGGTTGAAGGAAATTTACTAATAACACAAATGTATTGTTACCACTGACTGTCCCTAACGAAAATAAACGTCCTTCATTTGAAACTATTTACTGAAGGCATTTTTATGAATGGTACCAAACAGTTCTCATTTTGGGAATGGCTTAAAATTTTTGTTTTTGTAACAATAGGAATATAATAGGAAAAAGTTCCCAATTACATATGAATTTTAAGAGCATGTTTGTTTGGTTTTGTAATTAATTCATTAGCTCACTTACTATTTTAAAAGTCACTTAAGTGCCTGATTTGTGTTAGGCTCAGCTGGAACACCAAAGACAGAAGATACAGTATGTGCATTTAAGACTACTTTGTTTTTCTAGCATTTATTACTACTGGCCATTATATGTGTATATGTATGTATGATCTTTATTGTTTATGTGTGATGTTCATTGTCTGACTTTCCCATCCAAATGTAAGCTTTTGTTTTATTCATTGCTGACTATATCCCCAGTACATAGAGAGTATTCACGAAGTATGAACTCATTAAATATTTGTCAAGTGTGAAGAAAAGGAAAGCATAGAGTGTAGTGGAAAGTTATAGGAGGAGCATGAACTCAGCCTGAGAAGTGAGGGAAGACAGTCAAGAGGTGAATTATGGGCACAAGCCTACTTAATGAAGGTTCCAAAGAGTGCAAACGGCAGCTTCGTGAAATTGTAAGCTGTTCTTCTGGAACACAGAGCGTGTTGGCGAAGGGGAGAGAGAGGAGCAATGAAGTGGGAGAAGAACCAGAGTGCTGGATCCCCTGTGAAGGAATATGGGTATTTTCCTTTAGGCAGAGTCTGCGACGGCTGTGGTGAAAGCCCACGGGCCAGACCTGTCTGATTCTGTCCCACCTTCCTCTGATGACATTGCCCTGACGTGCCTTTGGGGTATGTGGGTGCGGTGGGCGTGAGGGCGTCTTCTAGGCTCCAGGGTCAGGTGTGGACTCAGACCTGGTGGTGAGTGTTTCCATCTTCCTGGTCAGGGGGATTGATTTCTGCATGAGTGTATGACTTAGACTGATCCAAAAGATTCAATCTTAGGACGTTCTTTGTTGTAACTATTGGGAATAAGAAAGTGCTTTTGCATTGGGGTTGTAGAGCTTTGACCCTATAAAATTTGGAGAATTTTAATTTTTTTAATAAGTGCGATTGATATACAATATTATGTTGGTATCAAGGATACAAGATAGTGATTCAACAGTTATCTACATTATTAGATGCTCACCGCAACTGATGTAGTTACTGTCAACATAGAAAGATGTTACAGAACTACTGACTATGTTCTCTAAGCTGTACTTTCATCCCTTTGGCTAATTCATATTATGATTGAGATTTTGTGCCTCTTTATCCCCTTCACCTATTCCATCCACTCGCCCCAGCTCCTCCAGCATAGTTACTACCAATCATTTCTCAGTGTTTATGAGTCTATTTCTGTTTTTATAAACTTAGGATCATAGGTGAGGGTCTACTGAAAATAAAGCCAATATAAAGGAAAGAATTAATTGATGAAGAGAGATGCTTTCTGATGACATTGTTTGAACATCTGGATATAACTGTATGTGAAATTTGAGCCATTCCTGAACTTTTCAGTGTAAGGGCAAAAAAATCCCCTCTGTCCCTTCTCTTAAACTATTTAAGCCAGTTGATTTCTTTCTTATTCACAAAAGAATACCCAGTTCGGGTATAGAAGAAATTGGACACTAGATGCCAGAAAGAAAATGAGAGAGAGATTTTGAGATTCCTGGAAAGGAAAATTAAACTGTTGAAGACTCTGGAGATTAGCTATATTAAGCAAAGACTAGAGAACAAAATGTGAACTGAGCCAGATTTGGGCAGAGATTTGAGAGATTTAAATTCATGAACTTTTAACACAGGTTGTCATTAGAAATCAAAGATCCTGCCTGGATTTCTACAGAATCCAAGATGCTAAATCAGAATGGTTAACATCTGTCTCATCAAAGGCTGAGAGAAGTGATGTAGTTGGCTGAAAGGTGAGTAGTAATGTGTGGCTGAGTCTAGGCTCACAGGCTAATAGGAGTATGAAGGTGTTCTGAGCTACACTTAAGGAGGGAGCCATTAACCTTTGAGGGTGCTTGTTTTCACATACATTTTATATCCTGGATTTAATCAGTACAGAGCTGATTTATGTTTAGAAAGTTGTCTGAAAGTGTAGATAACACACCACAGAGAATAGGAATGGGAAGAAGGAGGCAGATTACAGTATCAATATTTGATTCTGAGGGGAAAAATTCTTTTTCTTGACTGTGGGGGTTGCAATTGCACATTTGGTATGAATTTTTGGCAGATTCCACCAGTGTCTGCCAGGACTTAGGATGATTTTGAATCAGTCTCTGATCATAGCCTGCTCATACCACCATTATTTTCGGTGGGTCTCTTTGCACATGGGCAGGCCTTGTGGCCAGCAGATACAACTGTATATGTCCCAGGTTAGGGTAAAAGTGGCCCAGAAGAAGCTAACTTACAGCCTGGTTGTACTGTGAAATCTATCTTTCAAAACTCTAAGTACCATCTCTAGTTTCAGATGATGCCTGAGGGGTTCATGAATCTATAGTCTTTACAACCTTGGAGTATGAAACTCTCCTAATGGCTGGATTCAGCATCTGTACTCACATAAAAAAAATGCTTCAGTGCAGCTGGTGGAAATACAAATCAAGGTGAAGCAAGCCCTTCTAAAGCTTCAGTACAGAAACCCATTGACATGACTGCCCAGCCAAGGCCATTAAAAGTAATGTGAAATAAATGAACAATGCCACTCTATGCTCTAGGGTGCTGGGGCAAATATGAGGAATCCCTCAAATGAAGATTGTCTGGGGCCACAATTATGCCATTTGAATTCCTGTTTACAAGCATCTAACAGAAAAAGAGAGGCTCATCCAACCATTATATGAAAGGAAAAATCTAATACCATTTTCTATTTTGTAAATTTAACCCAGGGGCGACATTTTTAAACACCATATAGGTTGCATTATTATATTAACTGCTGGAGATGATACACTGAACAGATGAAATAAGACACTTGCTTTGTTATTGACATATTGTCTGTCTGAGCCCCTGGTTTCAGAAGAGGATAACCAAATTGGGAACCGTAAAACCTAAGCAGCTGTAGGGGTAATTATCAGTTGCCTGATAATATATATTATTTTCCATCTAAATTATGAAATTTATAAAATTTTAGCCATAATACTCCTCAGAAGATTATATCTACCTGATGTTATAGGACACTGTGATTCAGAAAGAATAGCAGAGGTTGATATATAGCATGTTTTAAAATGTGTTAGAAATCAAAATGATAGAAACAGTAAGGAAGTCTGGGCAGAAGCTAAAGTGGACTATAGATAGTCTATTTTCTTACTTATTATAAATATATAAAAAGTTTAGAAAGCATTGTGGCATAACACTCAATACCTTGGGTGGTACTAAGAACTCATCTTAGGTGGAGAAGGCCTCTCTAGATAAAATTCATTCAGTCAACACATAGTTACTTAGTTTATTCTCTGTTCTAGGTACTGAAAAAGGAACAATACACATAGTAGACAAGGATCCTGGTGCCAATCCTCAGGAAGCTTGCAGTCTAATAGGAGATAGATTTTGTGTTAAAAAAGTACACAAATCAATATACTCACTATTGCAGTAAGTCCTATGGTAGAAAAGCACAGGATGCCATGAGAATAAATAACAAGGGTACAGATATAAGCCAACAGTTGGGGTGTCAGGCAAGGGATCCCTGAGATAGTAGCGGTTATGATAAGAACTTGTGCAATGGAAAAATTGAGGGAAGCCCAGTATTACCTTCACTTTCACTACCTTTTTTTTGTTGTATAAAATCCGATGCTAATCCAGCTAATGAATTTTTCATTTCTATGATTTCCATTAGTCCTTGTTTATAGTTTCAATCTCTTTTCTGATACTCCTCACTTCTTCGTCTATCATATTAATATTTGTCTATGGACTCTATTTTAAATGTTTTATTTTGAAATTATTGTTGGTTCCTATCAAGTTGCAAAGATAGCATAGAAAGATCCCATTGTACCCTTCACCCTATTTCTCCTACTGATTGTATCTTACTTAACTATTGTACAATATCAGAACCAGGAAACTGACACTGGTGTAAAGTATATATAGTTTTATGTAGTTTTAAGACATGTTTAGATTCATGTAACCACCACTGCAATCAAGATACAGAACTATTCTGCTACTGCAAGGATCTCCCCTGTGCTACCATTTTATATCAATTATACACATCCTCCCCACCTCCCCATCACTGAGTCTTGGCAACCACTAATCTGTTCTTCATCTCTGTAATTTTGTTATTTCAGGAGTATTATATAACTGGAATCATACAGTAGGTAATCTTTTAAGATTGGCTTTTTTTCATTCACATAGACCCCTTGTGAACCATCCAAGTTGCCTGTATCAATATTGATTACTTTTCACTAGGCTGGTACTCCTTGGTAAGAATGTACTACAGCTTATTTAACCATTCAACTGTTCCAGGAGAGTTTGTTCCCAGTTTTTGGCTATTCCCTTTGAGATTCTAAATATATTAATTGTAGTCATTATTATTATTAATTATAGGCCTTATCTTTTAAGTCAACATGTATCACTTTTGCAGGTCGGTTTCTACTGACTAAATCATTTCTCTTAACTATGGGCATGTTTTCCTGTTTCTCCTCATGTCTAGTAAGTTTTTATTATATACTAGATAAGCTGATGATGTACTGTAGAGACTATGGATTCTGTTATCTTCCCTGAAAAATGTTGGGTTTTGTTTTAATACATACTTAAATGAATAGATCACCTACAATATATAGAGACTTGGTTTATGTGCTGTTTTTAAAGCTATTTTAGTTTTTCCCTTAATTCAAGGGGAATCCCTTATCCATGTGACTTAGCCTTTACTTTGGAGGTGTGCTACCCTTGGAGTTTTAGTGGGTAGCCTGATGTACTTAGCACCTGTTGTATATGGCTGGATTCATACTCTCAATTCTGACTTCCATGTAGTAGATAACAGCTAAAATCACTGTTCATTAATTTTTGTCCTTTTTTGTTGCTTTTCAGCCTTTCTACTGTTCTTTCTGGATTTCTTGGCATGTTACTTACACCTCTATAGTTTAGAGATCAACCAAGGGTTCATAGGCATTAATAATCAGATTTTTAGTTTCTCCTTTGGCTCACTTCTTTTATAATATTTCCAGGAGCTCTGGAGGTACCCAACTCCATGCTCTGATTCATCAGACCAAATGAACTGCAGATTTTTGCTGAAGTTCTGCTGTCCTATATCGCCCAGACTAGGGGAGTGGGCACAGGGGAGAACTGCAGAAACACAGAGTTCATGTAGGGTAGTCCCCTGCATTTCAAGTTGATTCTCTTCTAGCTCTTGCTTGTTTTTGGTTACTTTCTCATGTCTTCAAGCAGATTTGTTTCGGGACTTTACTCAGCATTTATTAATCTGTAGGAGGTTTAGTGTGATATAAACTACTGTGCCATGTCTTAACATGATTCGTTTTTGAGTTTTGGCACAATTTTATCTATTGATGTGTATGTATAAAGCATTTGTGGAGTTCCTGATTTTCCATGGATAAAAACACATTTTTATCTTCCTTAAGTGTTTCATTTTAGCCCATTGAAAGGCCTTATTTTCTCCTTTTTCACTTTCAAATTCTATCAGTCGTCAAGTGTCCATGTAGTTCATATCCTAAATTTTCCTTCCAGTGAAACTGTACTACTTTATTTATCATTTATCCCATGATATGTCAATTAACACACATTCCAAGCTATGCAGGACGCCCACTAGTAGGGTTAGAAAGCAACTTAGATGGGGCTTGGAATAGAAAAGAGGTGACCTTGAAAATTAGTGCTAAAATAGTTTAAAGCTGGTATGGTTATAGTCAGACAATGGGAAGCTTCTTTCTTTCAGATATACTCCCCAACTGGTGCTATCCTGTAATCCAGTCACCTCATATGAGTATAATTTTCTTTCCCAGCAAGATCAGAAGATTCCTGAGGGCTAGTATCATGTCTACTTCTTCTCCCATAGCTTTAAACAGTGTTTCACACAAGAGTAAACATTCATTATTCTGAGTGCATTGCTTTGAATTTTGACCATTTGGTTAAAACTGAATGTTTTCTTTGCTTATGATTTTCTAATTACCTGGCAGTGTTGTCCACATGTGGTATCTCGGCAAGAGCACGAAGATTCGTAGCTTGGCTTCGGCCCGATTCTCCCCCACATCTGTCAGTATTCTCCTTTCTCCCTCCCTCACCACACCCCCGCTGCTTGGCCTTCTCTCAGTACCTTAGCACATCAAGCAATTGCTGCCTCCGCCTTTCTCCCTCCTACTTCGTTTGCCTAGAACGGACGAGGCACGGTTGCTGCTTCACGTCACTTAGGTCTCAGATCAAATGCTGATCCGTCTGAGAGGCCCGGTGATCACCTGATCAAAGCTCCCTGTCCCCTTGACTCTGATCCACATCATTCTCTTGTTCGTTCTTCTGTTTTACTCTTTTCATGGTACTTATTATTACCTGAAATGATCTTCTTAGTACTTATTTGTGTGTTTTGTTGCCTGTCTTCCCAGGTTAGCATCTGAACTCCATGAGGTCAAGGAACTTGCTTCATTCAGAGCAGTATCCCCAAAGCGGATAAATGGGTGAGTGTTTGAGTTGTCACCCTGTGAGCCGTCTTGAGAACAATTCACAGTCGATAAAGTATTTCAATGTACATAATTTTAAATTGATTTCAGTGAAAAGTGGCACAAAAGTAGAGGCTACAGAGATGTTTTCAAAGAATAAACAGAGCACTAATTCCACCCAGAAAGAGCACAGGTCATAAGATCTACCAATGAAAGGCAAAAGAAAATAGTGATGTCTTGTATATAGTGATGATAGCTAGTATTGCTGGGTACTTACTATGTGCCAGGTACTGTCCCCAAAGCTAGACTAAAACAGAAAATCTCATTTAGTCCTTATAACCACTCTCTAAGATAGGTACATTACCTACCATAATCTGCATTTTATGGATAATGACATTGAGACCAGAGCTTAGATAAGGAGTTACATGGGTTAATGTGCCTGAAGTTATAAAGCCACTAAGTGGCAGAGCTGGAAATCAAATCCAAGCAGTGTGATTCCAGGCTGTGCTTGTTATCACTGGACTGTATTGCTTCACTGCCTCTCAGGAGTAAGAGGAAATTCGTTTTAGTTCTCTCATTTATTTATCAAGCAGCTCTGGCATTATTCTTTTGCATGAAGTTTTATGCCCGTATCATTTAGAATAAAGAACCATAGACTCAGGGCTGAGTTTTAGGCCCAGGCATGTTATCAATCTGTGTGAAATTTAGTCTAACTTCTTTACTCCTATGTTCTCAAATATGTAAAATGAAGGTTTTGAGCCTCATTAAATAGAAACTTATTTTAGAGTTTTATTTTTCTCTTATGAGCATCCTGAGTCCCATGCTGCTGATATGTTTTGGAAGAATACCGTTAGGCATATTGAGTACATTACCTGGACTTTGTTCATCTCCAGTTTGTTCTTCTCATTGGCACTCTGGTCTTGTTTGCTAGCTCCTTTTTTCTGAGGTCCTTTTCCAAAGAAGATGTAGTTTACAAAAGCATATTCCAGCAGAGCCAGGAACACAAACACAAAGCAGCCCATTAGGTAAATATCAATCGCTTTGACATAAGGGATCTTTGGCAGCGTCTCCCTGAGGTGAGTGCTGATGGTCGTCATAGTCAGCACGGTGGTGATTCCTGCGAGGCAGAAAGACAGCTTGGCTGAATGCACTCTCGGTCAGTTGCCCTTTTAAAACTGAGGAGACAGATGTCATTCCCTAATTGGTGTCCCAGAATCATGGCAGTAACACGATAAAACTGGGCAAAAAGGGCAGACATTTTGAATGAGAAAGCTGCAGACTCCTTGCCCAGCCCATGAACAGATCATAAAATATGGTGTGCCGTGAAGGGAAGGCTGAAAGCAATTTTTAAGAGAAAAATGCACAAAGAAAGAAGTCAATGCAAAGGCATATCAAAATCCCGCTGATGCTTCCTGCCTAGTGTCCCCGTCCCTCAGTCCCTCAGCCTGTTACCTGACACATCTCGTTTCCTTCTCCTCTCGAGTCTCCCCCATTTTCTTCCTAAATCTGTCTTTGTCATGCTAATCCCCACAGCAGCCACTACCAAACTGAAAGTGGGTGTCCAGTTTGAGACCTATTGCATTCCATAAATCATTTTAATCAGTATTACATTTTAAAACGGTCGTGCATGATTAATAGTGAGATAACATGAAAAGAATAAACAAGTAAGAAAGTTCATGATTTACATCAAGCATTAGATTCATGTATTTTTAAAATATAATATGATCTTTTTGCTTTGGTTTTCCAAATAGTGTTGAATGAATTAGAATGAATTCGTTTCCTGGAGTCAAAAAAGACTTCCTAAAACATTCAACTTGGGTTTGTTAAGAACTTTTGGGGAAACTCTTGAAAGATTCTGTTTAGTTTACATTGTTAAAAATAGTATTCTTAGCCATATAATGTTTGTGTGGTTGCATAATAAATATTTGTTGTTGATGATGGTGATGAAATGATAATTGGAAAAAAACAAGAAGTGGAAAAGTTGCAATCTCATGTGGATAGTTTGTCCTGTAATAATACTACACATTTATGTGGCGTTTCACAGTTTTAAACACTTACAGTTATGAATTATATTGTATGGCTGCCATAACAGGTTACTGAGTATGATATGGCAAGTTCATTATTCTCATTTTATAACTGAATAAACAGAAACTCTGAGATTAGTTATTTTTCTGTAAATGACCTAGCTAGGGGCAAAAAAAGTACACAGGGTGGTATTAAATAAAGGCATTTAAAATAGAAGTAGAAAGATCAGTGGGTAAAACCTGAAATTTGATGGCAGTTCTTAAAAATGAAGACAGGAAGTATGAAAAAGATATTGAAAGAAAACAAAGGAAGTCTGGCAAAAGAGATGCAAGATTGAAAATGAAGACTGAAAAAAATAATTTAGCACTCACTTCCCAATCAGATCATTCTAGATAGATTCCTTGGTTTGACTATTCAACTTTTAGGAGAACAGATAAAGTAGGAAGTCAGGATTACCATACAAAATGTAAAATGGTTCAGATCAGTGAGGAATTCCAATGTGTTACACTGATTTGAAATGCCATCATGAGTGCTCTTTCTTATTTCTTTGAATAAAATTTTAAATTTCACCTAACATAATTCTAGCTAAATAGAAACAAACAATAGAAACAACTCATTTACAAATGCACTAATTGCATCTTTGCTTCTACTTCTAGGTTTAAATTTTTAAGCAAGAAGGGTTAGTAAATAAATGTATTTTCTACTTAGATAAATTTTAAAATATAACAGGTTTTATATTTCAAGGAACAGATGAAGTCAACATGAGTATACGCTGACATCTCTAATCAAAATGTTGCTAATTTTGAGGATAGAAGTGTAAAGAGAGCCACAATTCAATGACCTTGAAAGCTGTTATTTCCCGTTATAGATATCATTCAATGCTATTTCCCTAACCATAGCATATATATACTCATGTTCATATTCAAATAATGTCTGCAGATGCATACATACGTATGATATGATAAATTCTTTATTTTCTTTTGTTAGTTTTGTAATGTTCAAAGGGGCTGCCAGCACCTGATTTTGTGAATGTTATATACTCAGCCATTAGAAATAAACTGTAGAGATGACAATTAGTCTAGTTGTGAAAGGGTATTCTGATCATCTAACCCAGTTCAGTCATCTCAGAAGATTAATGTGTATGTTAGCTTAGCCAGAAATGAGGCTCATATGTATTTGTGTGTGTGTGTGAATCAGCCACATTAAGTGATAACTGCAATGGCTCTAAGGATCAAATAATGAGATTCAGATTCATCAAACAGAACTTACATATTCTAACCTTCCAAGAACACCTTAAAGTCTCAAATATAGCTCTTCAGTTTGCAGCAATTAGTCAACCATGGCAAGATTAATACTGAATTTTGTTCCTCCAGGAAGGAAACCATTTTTATTCTGTCCTGATCACAGATCATTAATATAGCTGATGAATAGTCTGTGCCTTATTCAAATGAGATGAGCTCCATTTAAGGGAGACTTAGATCGATATGATTTAATTTTGGTTAATGTTCGGAAGACAGTATTTCCCAACAATAGACATAGCTTGTCAGTAGTCATGAGGTTTAGCTTTCTTCAAATCCATTTGAGAATAATGCATTGTAAATGTTCTCCACTGTTAAAAGCAGGGAACAAAGAGGAAATGATCACAAAATTATTAAAAATTAGTGTAATGAGAATACTCTAAGAAGCACTTTCACAGTGTAGAATGTATTGCAATTTCTTTTTTTGGTAAAGTGCTAAAAAGATATTACATTGTAAACCATTGATTCTTAAGTGTTCACACATAGATATTTGATTATCAAGCAATCATATTGTCATCTCATTCTTTGGCTTGCTAGGAGAGAAACCCTTGCCTATAATTCCTAACATGGGTTATTCGTTTGAAACTAAATCCCACCAACTGTCTGCAGGGCTGGTAATGCATTACCTAGTGCGACTCTGGCTGCAGATGCATCATAGTTGATCCAAAAAGACACCCAGGACAGAATTGTAATCAGTGTAGAAGGCATATAGGTTTGCAGAATGAAGTAACCAATGTTTCTCTTCAGACGAAAACTTAGTGACAGTCTGGGATATGCCCCTGAGTTGGAAAAAAACAAAACAAAACAAAATCAGATCACCATTGGTTTGGAGCCTTCTTCTTTCTCTCCCAGTGCCATTGTTTGTTTGGGGAAACATCCTCACCGGTTGTGAACTCCACCTTCTTGGACACCATCTTGTAGTCAACAATTGAAAACTGAGGAAGCTCAATTTTATTAACTCCAGTTACTGCTCCCTCTCCTCCGTTCCAGTAAAACTCAATGTCATCAGTGGTATAGCCATCTGAAACCAAGAAAAATAGCATAGTTAAATAGAGTTCATTTGGTCTCAAGATTTATACTGAAGACAATCTGGGATCCGGGGAGAAAATGCCCAGCAAGTGATGGTAAGATGACAGTGCTTTGAATCAGGATGGTGTGTAAGTCTAGAGGAGCCCAGTTTCTGATGGGTTGGTTGTGGTAGCTCTGAGAAAACAGATGCATCTGGCTTCGGTTGATGTGGGCTCTGTGATCATTCAGTGGTTATTCTCCATATGTCTGTGAATGGAGGAATTAGATTGCGGGTTTGCTGGGTTTCAGATGCCTGGGCATAGATTTTTACTATGCATAGGTTAACAATAACAAGTAATAATAATTGAGTGCATATTTGTTAAAAGGAAAAGAGAAAAACTAAAGTGATGCGGTGCAATGAAAGATCAAATTTGTATATGCCAATGATAAGGCATTTAAAAAAGGAACATGTTTTTTTTAGAAAATTAGCAAGCTTCTACTCATATATTTTGATTATAGCTTGGTGATTTTAAGAACTGTATGAGGTTTTTTTTGTTAATACCTTTATTAAGGTATAAATGACACAAAATTTGCACATATTTCAGTGTGTTGTTTGGTAAGTTTTGACATGAAACCATTACATCGATCTGGAAAATGGTATAGCCATCATTGGAAAAAGTCTTCTCAGGCTTTTTACAATCTCTTCCCCCAACCAGTAGGTCTCCCAACCTTTGCAGAGGGGTGTGTGTGTGTGTGTGTGTGTATGTTTGAGGTGAGAACTATATGAATTGTTCATAATACTTTTATATCCTAATACTGAAGAGGGCGAGCTTTTGTTAATTCACTGGGAACATATAGAGGATTGTAGATCGCAGTGGAAGAGTCTACCCTGAAGGCTGTTCTCTTCCCCCTTCCACTTCTGCTCCAACTTGTTAGTGGTCTAGCTGGGTTGTGGTCATATAGAAGAGCAACTTGCTTAAAAACAATGTATGGATATATTAAAAAATCTAAAAATCACTTAAGGCATATAGAAGGCTACATTTGTCTCTTTCTAACTGCTAGAAGCAAAGTATATTTAAGTTCATTTTCCATTTAAATTCAAGGCAAATAAAAAAGCGTCAAATCTTTTTTCTGTTAGAATTACTAGGGCTTATGTTTCAAAGGTAACCATATAATGCAGTAGACATGCTGACCTACTTTTGATGAAGCCCAGTAATGTTTTTTCAAAAGATTAAGAAAAATAATATATTTAAAATTTAGAAGTGGAATGCCAAATGTGAAAGGATCACCATCAACATGTCACTTCAATAACATAAGAGATTTTAAGGTGTTCTTTCTTTCTTTCTTTTGAGTGGAAAAAACCTTTTTGGCTTTATTGCTTTAAACATTTTTAGCTTCTTTTCAAAAAGCTCTTGTTTGAATTCTTATTCCTGAACTCATAGAACTCATAGCTGTTTTATATTTATCACTTGCCACTCTGTAGATGTTATTATTTACTGTAATATATTTCAGTTTATTTTATTTTATTTCTCTTTAAACCATCTCCTTCTAGGTAAGTACTGGCTGTCTTTTCAGAGGGTGATTTACAATGACCCAAGTGTAGACATAGAAATAGAAGATATTTACTTTTAGATATAATCCCTGGCATCTAAGAGGTTGTTGTGAGACCTTCTTTACCTTTTGGACTTAGAGTGATCTACATGGGACTTATTGGCATCTTGGGGATTTATACCAAATTTGGGTATGGGTCAGTAAGACTGATTCTTAACATCTTTTTGAGAATTTGATAAAAACTTCTGAACTCAAGAGAATGAGTAGACAGGATGTAGACTAAGTGTAAATATTTGAAAAATCTGATAAAAGACTGTTACCTAAATACAAAGAGAACTTAAGACTTAACAATAGAAAAACAACCCAATTAAAAGATGGGCCAAAGATCTTAACAGACAACTCACCAAAGAAAAGAGACAGATGGTAAATAAGCACATGAAAATATGCTCCACATTGTATATTGTCAGGGAAATGCCATACAAAACAATACTAAGACACCACTACATACCTATCAGAATGGTAAAAGTATGGAATACTGAATGACACCAAATGTTAACGAGGATGTGGAGCAACAGGAACTCTTACTCATTGCTGGTGGGAATACAAAGGGAACAGCCACTTTGTAGGACAGTTTGGGAGTTACAAAACTAAACATACTCTTACCATACTATGTAGTAATTGTACTTCAAGGTATTTACCCAAAAGAGTTGAAACCTCTCATCCACACAAAATGTACACACAGATGTTTATAGAAGCCTTGTTCATAACTGTAAACACTTGGAAGCAACCAGATATCTTTTGGTAGGTGAATAGATAAATTGTGGCACATGCAGGCAATGGAATATTATTCACTGCTAAAAACAAACGAGCTATCAATCCATGGAAAGGCAGAGAGGAAACTTAAATGCATATTACTAAGTGAGAGAAGCTGATCTGAAAAAGCTACATGCTCTATGATTCCAACTATGTGACAAAGAAAGAGGAAACTATGGAAAGAGTAAAAAGCTCAGTGGTTGATGGGGTAGGGGGGTGGGTGAGGAGGATAAATAGGCACAGCACAGAGGATCCTTAGGCAATGAAAATACTCTGTATGATACTATAATGATGGATACATGTCATTATACATTTCTCCAAACCCTTAGAATGCATAACACCAAGAGTGAATCCTAAAGTAACCTATGGACTTTGGGTGATTATGATTTGCCTATTTAGGCCCATCCTTTATAACAAGAGGAGCTTTGAACAAATAAAGAGTGCTTCTGTCGTGTTAACTCAGACCCCCTGAGTCTGCTCTCTGCCAGGAAGGAGGAAATGAGCTTCTGGGATCATCTGGACCTGCTCTCCACAGAGCCATTATTAAAAGTGACTTTCTATCAACACAAAATAGGATCAGTTAACAAATTCACAAGACCCATGAGATAAAAGCAAACCAATTGGCTTGCAACAAGTGCTGATTGCCAGGCCTGGGAGAAATTTCTTCCCAGGACCTTTTTCATGTGATGAAAAATGCCTCAGCAGCATCTATCCAGGAAGATGGCATGAGAGAGAAGCTTTCTCAAAGAGAGAGATGGAAACAAATAGGTAAAGTTTAGTTAAAAAAAATCCTTTAAGAAGCCAGGACAATACACCTCAAGTTTAAAGCTTTTTCCTCATCTAACTTGATGGGAGTGTGGGCTTTAGACTAGCATATCTCATATCTTTGCTCACCTTTATATGGGGCTGGGGTGTTTTTTCTTTTAGGCAGGTTCTTGTTGGACTCCTTACATTTCACAAATGAATACCTGTCCTAGTCAAAGCTAGACTGCATATGATTTTGCTTTTAGTTGGCAACAAATCATATTTGAACTGCTAAGTGTTTGTTAGGGAGGAAGTTCTTACACCTAGTATCTGGAGACTCTCTGTGGAGAGGAACACTATTTCTTGATCAAAGCCTGAATGCGAACTTTTGCCCTTGTCCCAATTCACCTATAGCTTTTGACCTCATTATGCCTCTATCATTAGCTTTGTGGTCCTGGGTGGCCCATTTCTAGAAGACAGTAAAAAACAGGGCTGATAGAAGACAGCTTTTATGTTAGCTTCTGTGTGCTGCCCATCAGAGGCACCTGCTGGCTCATTTCTTCTTGAGCGCTAACGTCAGGTCTCTGCTGACTCTCCTCCTCCGCCATGAACAACTCTGGGTTCACCCTCTCCTCTTCTGAGATATCCATCAGGTCTCTGCAGATGCACAGAACACCCCTGCCTCTGAACTGTCAAGGCAAATAGATGGCAACTATATTTAACATGCCAACACACATATTTTGAGTGCCTACTATGTGTCAAGCCCTGTCCTAAGCATTAAGGATATATAGGGGTGTAGACACGGCTGGGCTTTTCAGGATCGCGTGGTCCAGTGGTAACTGGAGCAAACTACTGACCAGAGAGAGTCAGAGATGGCTTTGCAGAGGGTTGGCCAGATGGCTGGAGCAGGCCTGCGGTATGTGGAGTGAATAATATAAATGGAATAACATAAACGTAGGATGAGGTCAGTGGGAAACTGATTTATTGCTTAAAATTTACTCAGTAGGCAACTCAGTTTTAGCAAGAAAATTGAACTTTACAGAGCCAAATTGAATTATTCAAACACTATAAAATCCTCAAAGATTTCAGTAGGCAAAGGTAAATCTCCACTGAGACAAGGAAAGGGATCCGGTAACCATGGCTGAGTGTTGGAAGGAGCGTAGGTAGACACCTGCGGCACCCAGACATGGCCCTTCCTGTTGACTTGGATCAGCTCAACTACAGGCTTGCCTTGAACAAAGCACAGAACAATGTTGAGTTTTACTCGTTTTATCTGTCTTCTCCCCTCAGGCTCTGAGTTCCTGGAGGTCAGGGGCTGGTTCTCATTTCTTTTTGGTACCTCAGTGTCTGGAACATGAACCGAGTTCCTAGTGTATAGTCAGTATCCCATAAAAAATTGTAGAATATTCCATTTTTGCTTCTCATCATCACAACTCCTGGCTTTGTGCTACTGACCTTAACTTGACAGCCAGCCAATAACCTGTGTCTGAACTCATTCAGTGAGTGAGTATTTATTGAGTGCTGACTGCGTCAGGTGGTGGACAAGTACTGGGTACGTGGTGGTGAATAAAACTGTCTCTTGCCCTCTTGGAGCTCGTGGATGTTGTCTAAAATGTAATATATTTTATCACAAAATTCCTTCTGTGGTAGGTACTGTGTGAATAGGCTTCCTTTAGCATGTATTCTAATTCCTTCAGGAAAAGTAAAAACTACATTTCCCAGATTCCCTTGCAACTAAGGGCATGTGTGTGATTTAAATTCCCCAGATTAGATAGAGTTAAGTGATGTGGGAGGTATTTGTTTGTTGGTGCAGCTCATACATAGTATAGATGGTTCTGGAAGCAAGAGTTCTTTTGTGGTCCTCAAGTCAACATTGTGGGAGGAGCTACCTGCTAAGCAGCTTCCTGCTTATGGTGATGCTCTCAGTCCTCTTGGAGGGCCAGTCTGCACCGTGGTTCTAGGAGTCACTTCTAGGGCCCAGCAGAGCCTTGCATTTCAGTTCTTTAATTTTGTTAAGTACCACTTCCCTATATGAAAACTCTTTCTGCGTAAGCTCATGAAATGGGTTTCTGTTATGTGCAACAGAAACCGGATCAATACACTCTTTTACTCTACTAGGGAAAAATTACTTGCGCCAGATGTGGGATTACCAGAGCTTTTCATTAAAATCTCTGTTGTGTCTTGTGCCAGCCATGCATTGATGTTTCTGTGCCTCATATCCCACTGTCCACATGCGGCTCTGTACTGCCAGCCCTGGACTTCCTGTCTCCCGGGCTTCATGTTGGATGCTGCCCCTCTGAAGAACCAGCTAAAGGTTGGAAGATGGAAGGTGGAGGGAAGGCACTGACTCTGGCACTGCCAGGGTGGTAGTGCCACAGTTGCTGGTGATTCTGCCGGGACAGTGGGGAGATTCCAGACACTCACAGCTGAAGGAGAGGCAGCACCTCTGTGGGCAGATCCACAAACATCCAGAGCAGTATCTCTAATAGGATTGCTGCAGATTCAGCTCATGGGCCCCAGCCAGGGATGTGAGCAGCTTCTGGCTTTTGCTCCTTCAGCCTCCTTTCTCCTTTTCCCTTTTGCTTTTCCAGCTCTACCAGTTATTTTCACCAATTCTCCCTATTAAATTCCTTTTTGGAGAAACCTGGAGTGATTTCTGCTTTCCTGATGAGGTCCTGTCAGTTACTTAACACATCTCATCATGCAAATTTTTCCATCTGTTCACATAGCTTTGTAACTTTGTGTTTATCTCTGCCTTTTGTCTCCTCCAGCCTTCATTACATCATACATTTTTTGAAAGCAAGGACCTACTTTTATTTATTAAAAAAGAAATCCTGATGCCTGGAACAGATTCTGTCTGCAGAAAGTATCCAGTACATATTTCTGAATAAATAAATTCATGAATGTTATTTGCTACTTAGAATTCTAAATTTATTGTCCCCAACTGGTAACCTGATGCAGGTAATTTCTTTGGTAGCATTCTTGAGGTGGATTTACTCCTTGATTAAAATGATTGTGCTCACAGGGGGCTTACAGATGGGTCTGGGCACTAAGGAAATAGAAAAAGCTGCTTGTTTATTTTAGGCTTACTGAGTAACTATGTGATAAATTACAACCTCAAGCTGGTTTTTGAATTGTAAGATCCTAGGGGGGAAACATGTAAGCAATAATTAGAGTTGGGAGTCCAGAGAGGGTCTGTAGCTTAGGGCTGGGGGCAGAGGCAGTAGGTCAGCCACAACAGCATCCCCCACTGTCTTTCCCTCTGAAGAGCAGCCCAACCCTTCAATGCCATGCACAATAAAAGAGCTGGAATACAATAAGCGATCAATGCAGATTTTATAGAATTCAACTCTTTCTATGGTCAGTGGTCTAGGTCTGTATTTCCAAGCTCACTTGCACTTTGTTTAACTAAAACCCATTAGGCTTAGTGTTCAAGGCACTGAGATAATTATGGATGATTTTTGGGGAAAAAAAGAATGCTCACTGCACTTCAGGTAGAAGTTTGAGTTCTCATGGGAGCAATAATGGCAGCTGGATCCAAAGGAAAGAATAGAGGCCCAGAAATCCACTATTGTTCAAAGGTTACACAAGAACATTTTGCCACAGAGCATGAACATCAATTTACTCACACCTAAACAACCTATTTACCAAAGGTTTTCCTTTATGAACCAGTGACTTCACACAGTGTTTCAAAGACTGAACACTTGGACACCAAGGATGTTGTTTCCTAGCAACAATAACTACATAGAAGCTCTCAAAAATTCCTCTTAGCCCCTGGGGACTTCTTAGTGGTACAGAAAGTACAGATAAAACTAAGTTGATGTCAGTGGATAAAGACACATGGAGCCAGTACAAATGTGGAAGTATTTGGACAATAGTGTTCTTCTTTGCTATTTGAAACACTGTATTTTGGATGCATTTTCTAATCTGAAAATAAAAACTACTCCTCATTGTACTTAAGAGAGCTGAGGGTAGGGTCTAAAATCATACTAACTGTGTTTTAGATAATGCAGAGATTTAAGCATGTAATCCATGAATGGGCATCAGTAAATGTATTTGCCATTGTGGAGCAGCCTCATCTCAAGTTTCATGGTATGGAGCTGGATTGGCTTAGGCTGATCATTAAACTACCATCCCCTATGCTATGGTGACCGGCTCAGGGTTAGGCAAATACCTGGGTCTAACACAATCAGTTCACAGAAGTCTTCTGGCTAAATTAATTGCTTGGAAATAGGCATGTGACCCAAGTTAGTCCACCCCTAAAGAAACCCAGGCCTTTTTTTTCAAAAGTTGAAGGAGAGATTTCCCTCTTTCCTTTAGCTGTTGGCAAACAAGAAAAGCTGAGTGGAGAGTTACAGGACCAATGTGTTCCCTTCCTGCTTACATTGGTCCTTACTTGCACCTAACGTAAGTGTTCTAAGTCACAGGCATGATCAATATTTCAACAGCTGTTAGAAAATGACCTATCAAAATAAACTTAGTCTGCCACTCCCCAGTTCCTCCTACTCCTTCCACATGAGGGCAGAAATATTACGAATTTATCAATATTCCTGCTCTTGTAGCTATATGTATTTCCTTTCCATTATAAGATTACTAGATATTTGCAACTGTGCATCTTAGCAGCAGACAAGAAAGCCAAATGGGTCTAATCCTTTCAGTGGTTTCAAATCTGTTACAGCATTTGTTCTAAAGGCTACTTTGGATTTCTTTCTCACCCATTATCTGTATTCTCATACTCTCCTAAGAAGTAGTGAACAAATCCTGTTCTCACAATATTAAAAAACCTTGACTGCAAATCATGCAATAATACATTTCATATTTGACTCCTGTCTGACAACCCACTGCTTGAGTAGTCATCTAGTCTCTAGGGATGGCCATCTCATTATTTTCTCAGTCAAGTCAATAGTTAATTAGATTTTTAGGTAATCATTAGGAAATATGTCTTTATAATAAGTAACAATTCATCATCTTGGAAAGCATTCTGCTTCTGATCCTTGTCTATCCCTGTGTGAACAGAGGACAAACCTAGTGCCTTTTCTATACAACAGCACCTCTTACTTTTGAGCCCACCTTTTATGCTCCCTCTCAGTCTTTCCTCCTCCAGGCTCTGGTCTTTCCCAGGAGACCCTCAGTCTATGATGCTTTTTTTCTGCTCAGTAGTTTCCAGTTTGTATACATGCTCCTTGAAGTGTGGCGTCCCAAACTGAGGTGGCCATGCCTACTTGTCCCTTCCACCTCTCTTGAATTATCTGGCTTTTTTCCCTCATTCTCAAGGTTAATCCTGTCCTGGCCATCGAGCCACCTCTAATGGTTTAGGAATTAAGTAGCAGCAGATTTGAAATTACATCGTGTCCTCCAGATTTGGAATCTTACAGTCCGGGCATGTTTCCTGGTTTCATAAGCATCCCCTGAGGGGCCCCTTCTTTCTAGCCAATACCAGGAGCTGATGCCGCAGGAACAAAGTCAGAATTCCCAGGCTTCTTTCCACTCTAGTCAAGCCTTAGCATCTCCTGTGTTTGGCCAGCATGTAAATTCCCAGAATGACTTTTCTAGAGTCCTGCTTCTTCGTATTTGATTGCTTAGTACTACCTAGTCCATTAATCCTTATCTACACTAGGTTATTTCCATTGAGAGACTTTAAGACCCCAGGCATTTTTGTTGATACCTCCTCACATTATATTAGATACATTGAAGTATATTCACATCATATTAAACATAATTTGCAAGTTACTTGAAAGTACTGGATTGCAGCTGACTTGTTAAGATAATGTTCTATTACTTTTAATATTGTAGCTTTCTTTATGTATTTTGGAGCCAATAATTTGTTTAAGACCCTTGAGAAGCTCATAGTATTTAGACATTTTACCTACATAAATAGCTAGGGTGGACTCCAGATACCAGTAGGGCTCAAGTACACTGCCTAAGATCTCCTTCCATACTTTCTTTACTTAAAATATATCCAGTTTCTCTTAAATTTCCCAGAGGTGGGAATCCTAGTGCCATCATCAGCTCTCCTGACCCAGACTGTGGCTAGACATGACTTCTAAATTAGCTAGCCACCTGTAATTACTCAAGATGGAATCCTGCCAGGTTGGACTGCATGCAATAGCTATATTCATGGGTGTCCACGTGCCCTTTCTGAGGCTGAGCATTGGTCTCACCCTATTCTGACCTTTTCTGCCATTCTCCTGGCTCCATGTGGATGAGATTCTTACACACTTAATGCCATGCCTGTACAATTACAGACCGTCTTGGTGTGGGTGGCTAATGAAGAGCAGTACTTTTCTTATTAGACTCCTTGGTCTTCTACTAAGGCAGCACAAGTTCAAATTAACATTGTCAGTCACATTTTTTTCCTCTGGACTCAGATATAAGATCTAATATTGTCTCCCCATTTAATTTTATCTAAGTCAATTTGACTCGCTGTTCTAGCCTATTGAATTTTTCTTTGATTCTTATTTGCTCATCCTTTTAGTTTCATATTATCTTCAAATGTGATAAATATGCCCTTTTTCATTACTCCCTTTATTGAGGCAAATTTGGAATGGCAGAGACAAAGACAGAGCACCGAAATACTCTTTTGGCAATAGCCCTTTGGGTTGATATCAAAAGTCTTTAATCAGTACTTTGCGGGGTGACACAATCCCTTATGCACTTAATATTTGCCTAATTGTTTTAGCCTCAAGTCTGTATCTCTGTATCACATTTTCCTGATTCACTGATTTTGCATTCTTATCAAATAAGAAAATGTTTTGTTTGTTTTGACTTGAATTTAGAGAAATCAAGCTGCCTCCATAGATCACTGATTCTCCTATGGGATCTAGGGCTACAATCTTGTCCAGACTGAATCAATCTTATCAGCCTAAGTGTCTTAGAATTTACCTTCCTCTCATCTCCTGTAACAATGAAATGGTACAATCCATTCTGCCAACACCAAAAACCAATAAAATTGTCTCAAAGAAGCCACGAGGCATGTGAATTTTATTTGTCTTAATAGTCAAAAGACAAAAATCCTTATCCATCTCTTTCCAAATCATATTAACAATCATGGAGTAGAGTTTTCTGGGATATTTATGGTCAAACTTTCTTTTATGATCTTGAAGCCCTTTTATATTGTGTGTGCATTTAATGAACATCCCAACTCTCTGCACAGTCCTCCCTTAAAAAATAACTTGAGCAAAAGATGGATAAATTGTGACTTTTAACTCTTACTCCTGAGTCCTGCCAAGATCTGGGTACAACTTTCCCAAAAAGATGAACTTCACAGTAAGAAAACATGTACTCAACCTAAGAAAACATGTACCATTTGCAAAGTTCTGTGAGAACTCTCTGTTCTAGAACTGAGACAGTCTGTTGCTTAATTCTCTATCATAAAATGGAGAAGGACTTGCTTCTCATTTGCAACTCACCTCAAATGAGGTCTTGGAATTGTGACTAGAAGTCATCTCTGCCAATAATTTCTGCTCTGGGTAAAAAGGAAGATCAAAACCTTGGCTTTGAAACACTTGTCTGTCCAAGTTCTTTATGCCTGTATTCTCTGACAATGGAATGACCACATGCACTTGAATGTATGACAAAAGAACTCAATAAGCAGAGAGACTAAACTAGTGTGTCAATATCAGAATGTCACTTAAGATTATTTTAAAATCTGATTGTTTGTTTAAGAAAGCCTGGTATGTTTGGCATCGTTAAAGGTATGCATTACTCTTTTATTTAAAAGAATGAAAAAAGAAGCAGCCCTAGTCTAGAGAAGGGAGTCACCTTTTATTTTGACAAGCACCTGGTAAGTCACATCCAGCTTTATTTTCTTAAGTGTAAACTATCTTTGAAGATAAATAAGACCACAAATGAGTAAAGTAGAAACCAAGGCAATTACCTAATTCAAATGCAATATTACCTTAACTTTACTGCTCTGGCAATGTTATTGTTGGCTTGAAACTCTAGATTAATAGCTTAGATGATAACCTCAGTTATCTAATTTGATTTTTAAGGCTACTTTGTATCTGAAATGTGGAAAATTATTCAGAATATCTTTAGGGTATTTTTATTTTGAAGAGTTATATGCATCCTAGGTTTATTGCTGGTGAATCCATCTGTGAGTGCTTACTAAGTTTTTTAATTTAAATTTTTCTCCTTTCCTTTTTTTTTTGGAGGTTCACTTTTCACAGAAATTCTGATGATAAGAAATGGTGATTTGTCAATAAAGCACAATTTGGAGGAAAGCATTAAAATTTAAAAAGCAAAACATCCAACCCAGTCATGGTAAGATGTTTACAGTATGATGCTAAGAGAAAACAAACATCATAAAAATGTATGTGCATGTGTATATTTATTCAAGAATATCTGTGGAAAATAGTCAATAGTGGCTATCTCTAGCTGTTAGAATTATGGGTGATTTTTTTATTCAGAATTTTTGTGTAGTGAACATGTGATGCTTAAAAAAAATGCCCCAAAACAGTAAGTTATTTTTATGTCTTAAAATTGCTGCAGTGTATTTTCGGACAGTGAAGTTCAAATCTGTGAAAATTATTTAAATATCCTGTAGAGGGCACTCAAGACCTTCCAGATTAATGGGCAGAGACGATATTTTCTGCAAATTTTATTCCTTTCAAGTTGTAGGAATTTTAGATTTTTTTGTGATGATTTTAGCTTTAGATCATTGATTCACATAGGTTTTATTTTAAAATTCGTTTGCATTGAATGACACCAGACCAATTGTGATTAATATACCTTGTCACAAATGAGGATTTTCAGCTGGAAATATCTTTACATTTAAATGCATACAACTCTAGTTGATTACTAAAGTAACTTCAACAAATTACCTGTTTTTGTTATAATGATAAAGTTATAATCTTTTCACTAAGGTTTTGAAAAGGACAAGTCTTTGTTATTTTAACGATGCGTATGAGTTAACAAATACCTATGTGTAGTAAATGACATGGACTCATTCTTCATATCTCAGTTATCATGATTATGTGGCTAGTAGTAATAAAATGCATTAAATTAAAAATTACTATTCTATCTGTCAGAGTCTATTTTCCATTTTTATTAACATAGTTGCCCAGTCCCTGATTTCTCATAGGTGTATTATGTTTTTTAGTTTCATATCCCCTATTCACTCATACACAGATGACATTTATTGAGATTAACTTAATTCAATTTCTAAATCTGGTGCTTTCTCCATTTGTGGATGCAAAGTATGTAGTCCCTGCCCTGGGTTTTTACAGATGTACTGCACACAACCTATAAGTTATTATATTTAAAACAGGTGGATTTTATTTCCTAACAATATAGGTTTCTCTGGCAATTCTCTACCATCTTCAAATATCACAGGGTTTTAGGATTCTCCCTAGGATCAGAATGGATAGCCTTAGCAACTGTGAGTCCATGTACTTTTGTGGCTCACAAAACATTATATGTTCCTATAAAATTTCTTGGCTTTTAAGTCCCTGTGAATAAAATGTTGTAGAGCTGACAGTTCACAGTTGTTTGTATCCATAGCTTATCTGCACCCATTCTCAAGTGCTAGATTGGTGTCACGGAGGTTATTGTGGCAGACATGTTGGGCACATTAATATCTGTGTTTCAAAAATTGCATTGTGTCTGCGCATGGAGGAAAAAAAACCTATCCTATTATTACTGGTTTTGCTGGAATTGATTTTTCTCTCCCTGTAACTTGGCAGTTACATTGATGGAACATGTGGCTTGCTGCCATTTTATTTCTGTTGAGGGCTTTATTTCTGATGTCCATGAAATAGGAAGACAGATAAGCATAAATTTACCTTTGAAGCTGCCTGGTGTGAAAGTTTGGCAATGGCAGTTAGGAAAGAATGTAGCTTTCTAGTTACTGCCTGGTCGCAGGTCAGGGAAGAAAAGCAGTGCTTATCATTTTCACTTTTCAGAGGGGGAAAATGAAAGTGCAAACTGACGTGACCTGACTGGGAAGGCTGACTGATTCTAAGTTTCTATCTGTGGTAATGGGGCCAATAATCTGGGCTACCTGACTCTTAGGGAAGATAAACAAGGTCATTTGCAGTTACATAGTGCTTCTTAGCACTAATCTATCATCAAAATATTTAGAGGCATTACACAGGCATCGCCTGTTGCTTCAGGAGGGGTCTAGAGCAGTGCTTTGCAACCAAGGGTGATTTCCTCTGCACAGGGGCCATTTGGCTGCCCCGTGAGACATCTTTGGCTGTTGTGACTTGGGGATGGGTGCTACTGGTACCTAGGAAGTAGAAGCCAAGGATGATGCTAAATATCCTGTAGTGATGGGACAGTGTTCCAGAAGAATTATCTAGCCCAATATGTCAATAGTGCTGATGTCAAGAAACCCTGGCTGTTATAGAATGCTGTGGCTGGTAGAAGGGTTCATATTAAACTATTTGTATTGGTGATCTGATAAGTGGTTCATAATGATACCTAGGTCTTATTCTAAGCATATAGAAAAGAAAAATATAGAATTATTTTGTAACCAAATTGCAAATAGAATTTCTGCACTTAAATCTAAGGGCTTCATCTCCCTCTGCCCTGGACAATAAGATGTGGTCACACACTACTGGAGGCAGGTAGAAGGAAAGGGGCCCCTGGGGAATTTGAATAATAAGCATGGCACCTTCTTGGCTTTTTTGGTTTAAAAGATGTTGACCTGAAAGTCAGAAGGATGTCTACACAGAAAACTTTCTGAAGAATTTTCTTTGCCTTGAACCCCCAGAATACATACACTAATTAAAGACACTTTAAGGAAGGGAAGAAGGGAAAGAGAAGTAGAGAGGAAAGAGTCAGATGTCAAACTGGAAAATCTGTGTCTGTCTCTATCAACCTCTTCAAGTTGGGTGCTGGGTTATGGAGTGTATGATACTAGGTGGCCTGTCTAAGTTCTGGATGTGAGCAGAGTGTGTGTCTTACGTTGAAGGCAAGCAAGACTTGTAGAGAAGGCTTTTCATTCTACCATGTAGGAGAAGAGGCAGTATGTTCTGTGAAGGCTGTGAAGTGCCAGAAACAACTGTCTGACTTTCTTCTGGGTTCATATAGTGAGGGAGGATTTCAGAGGGTTTCTGGCTGTGGACATGTGCTGGGGGAGAACCCAGGGTCCTTTAAGAGATCTCAGGGTTACCTCGCTGGAAGGCTGCAGCGTGCACTGGGATCAGACCAAGACTTAGTTAAGTCCTGGGCACATTGTTGTTGCTAGAGAGTTGAGTGGGAGCTGAGTCAACACTCAGAATGTCCAGGAGCCATTGGAGTGAGACCTGATTTCAGCTGTGCTGAGCCCCAGACGAACAATTTACTTCTGAAACTTGAGGCCTGTTAGAGGCCCAGGACCCACAGACTGAGTGAGCATGCAACTTGGCCATCTCCTTCCCAGACCCCGGGGGTGGTGTGTCTGTATCTTCAGAGCTTAGAATCAAGGAGGGATGTCATAGTGGAAGTGTGAATTAACTAAGGCACATGCCCTCAGTTCTCCTGATGGCATTTACCCTGTTGCTCTCTGAGCTCACTGTCAGCACAGCAGGTAAGAACAGGAAGACAAAAAACAATCCTGGTGTTAACTGCATTTACGGCTGAAGCGTCTGAGAAATTCCCGAATCTAAGACAGTCTATGGAAGTTATTAGACTGAGCCATACAGTCTAAAATTAAACCAAATTGTAGAAAATAAGCAATGCATTTGACATATGTTAGTTTGTAGACTGAAATTCTTACCAATTTGGCTGTATCTATGGAAAAAGTATACAGCATTATGAAGTGTAGTGTCTCTTATGCAATCTCCATAGACTATCCAAGGGCCATGTTAGAATTCTGTCAGAAAATACACAGTTAGATTCCCATGGAACAACAAAGCTAAGGCTTTAAGAGTAGATGGAATTACTTTTTCTCTACAGAGAATCTCTATTTTGATCTTTTCAACTATAAAGATGGGTGCTAAATCTCCAGAAATTCATGTTACAAAAACATGAATTTTTAAATATAATTATGCTAGGAGAACCCTTTTTATGGTATATGACATCTTTTTATGATCTTTTTATGGTATATTTTCAGAGTTTTCAGAGCTAATTTGGTTTAGTCCACATACTGCTGACCAAAGCAGTCTGGAAGTGAAGACAATGTTGGCCACTTATCTAGGCTGCTTTGGGGGCAGCCGTTTCTCGTTATTAATTTTCATTTTAAAAGGAAGATTTTGGCTAGGTAACTTCTCTAGAGCTTAGAGCATTCAATGTTCCTGAGAATTTTTTGAGGAATTATATATAGATATTTATCCTTAAAACCCTAACGCTTGGCTACTTCTTCCCTGTTGAAGATTACCTCTTACTGAAAGGTATTACTTGATAGGCAACTGCTTGTTGACACTTAGTCAGATGCTCCATGCAGTGGAATTGTATTATCACAAGAAATTCCAGATAAGTTACATAATTAATATGTCTAGCAAGTTAGAAATTTTGCTCCAGAATAAACACTAGAAATAAATACTAGTGATTAAATAAACACCCTATATCAAAAGCAGCCATCTTCTCTTGCATTCATAATTATGGCTGCCCTTGATTTAGTGCCTTTATAAGTCAGGTCTAGAATGAGACATTTTACACCATTTAATCTCTACAACAGTCATTTCGGAAGAAATTTTTATCTCCATTATAGTGATTAAGAAATTGTGGTTTAGATAGTTTAAGTAACATGGTTACAAACCTTGTAGTCTGTTTCCAGAATGTTTCTGCCCCACTACAATGCCTAGTTTCATACTAATTAATTGATACTACTAGTTAATATTTTTAGTTTCATGCTATAGATGGAATTACACTATACCCTTCTAGGTGAACCATATGAAAGTGCTGGCTTTTGTTCTTTATTTGGACTTAAAACAGCAATTTCATATGTTTAATCTTAATATAATACAGTATGCAGTGGCTCAGCTTGGTCATGATTGTGAGTTTGAGCATTATAGAAGTCTATAGACTAGTTTTGATCCATTATGCTATCCACATCTCAGACTGCACTGCTAATCTGTAATCTTGAATAGAATGAGGTATTTGAAGAGCAAAGCATACATGATTTTGAATCTATCACCCCAGGAGAAAAGACGTCAAAGCTGCTCTGGTGTGGTGGAGACAAACAGACAGAATCAAAAGCTTGGATTCTGGTCTCAGCTCTGCCACTTAGTGATTGTGATCTTTGGTAAGTTGTAGCCACTCTATGTCTCAGCTATTTTCTCTGTGAAATAAGGCCAATCATAACTACCTCACAGAATTGTGGGGATCAAATAATTTAATCAAAAACTCATTGCTTGTCTACTATGCCTAGGCATTATGATGAGCTTTTGGCATAAACAGATCAATAAAATCTTTACTCTGTCTTTATCCTGAGAGAGCTCATTGTCTTAAGAGAGATGTGAGAAATAAATAAATACAGAGTGATGTTGAAAGTGCTAAAATAAAGGGATATACAAACTGTTACAGTAACAGCAAAAAGGAAATGTAACACTCATTCACTAGAGAAAAATCTCAAGAGCAGGAAGCTCATGTATCTTGGTTATACTCCAATAAACCCTTATTAAACATCGGTTGAATGAATAAATGGTTCATGGGGTTGAGGAATAAAACCTCACTTTCTTTGCCTCTTCCACTTCCTCACTGACCTCTCACTGCTTAAATGATGTCAGCCTGGCTTGTGTCTCTACTCTCTTTTTGCAATTGCTTCTTCTTTTTTCTTTTTCTTTCTAATTCAACAAAGATGAAAAATAAGTTCCTAATATGATTTTAAGCCAGCAAGACTAGGAAATATTTCGAATGCACAGCAAATGAAACAATCAACTGAACGAAAGGCAACCTACAAGATTGTTTACAAGATTTGTAAACAATAGACCTGATAAAGGGTTAATATCCAAAATACACAAGAACTCCAGCAACTCAATAGTAAAAACCAAGTAACCCAATTAAAGAATGTGCAAAGGACCTGAATATATATTTTTCCAAAGAAGACACACAGATGACCAAAGGTACATGAAATGTGCTCACCATCACTGATCACCAGGGGAATGCATACCAAACCATAATAAGATATCATCTAATACCTGTTAGATTTGCTGTTACCAAAAAGACAAAAGATATCAAGTGTTGGTGATGGTGTTGAAAAAAAGGAACCTTTATGCATTATTAAGGGGAATGTGAATTGGTACAGCCATTATGGAAACAGTATGGAGGTGCCTTAAAAAATTAAAAAGAAAAATACCTTATGATTCAGTAATCTCAGTTCTGGGTATACATTAGAAGGAAATGGCATTAGGATCTCGAAGAGATACTAGCACTCTTCGCACAATAGCCACTGCAGCATTACGCACAATAGCCAAGATACAGAAACAACCTAAATGTCTGTTGATTGTTGAATGGATAAAGACAAGGTTATATATATATAAAGACAACACATACACACTGGAATGTTATTCAGCCTTAAAAAAGAAGGAAATACTGTCATTCATGACAACATGAATAAACCTATAAGATCATGCTAAATGAAATAAGTCAGACAGAAAGACAAACACTGTATGATCTCACTTTTATGTGAAACCAGTGGCTTCTTAACTGTTCTGTTAATGGGCCCTGATGGTCTCTGTATTATCTGCTCCTTCAGTTGTGTCTGCTGTGCCTGATTCCTCTCTCTCAGAAACCCTCATGTCCTCTCACTTGTTTGATATGATGTTTCTAAGTTCTCTCCTTGTCTGCCTCTGATAGTTTCTTGTCTTCTTGGGATTTTTTTCTCAGATCACAAACTCTGATGGTCCTTTAGGGAACATCTTACTCTTCTTGGATAGTACTTCCACTCTTGCTTTTAACTGTTGATGATAATTCTTAAGTCTTATTTCCCAGATATAATTTTCCTTTGAGAGTTAGACTTTAAACTTCCAACCATCTACCTGTCATGTGCAAATGAAAATTCCTTTGGCACATAAAACTCAAAATGCTCAAAATAGGAGTCATCATCTCATCTCCCAAACATTTCCTCTCTTTTCTGGTGCCGTTAGCTTCTATCATTCACCTTGTCACTCATGGTAGACTTCGTTGTTGCTTTCTTCTTCCTCATTTACTCTGAATGGGATTGCCAGTATTTGGTTTTCCTCCTATTCCTGCATAAGGAAGATCACACTTCCCAAACCTTTTGCAATCAGTCAGGTCCTGTGACTAATTCTGGTCAGGTAACTGTAACTCAATGTGATAGATCAGGTCAAAGCCAGTGTCTGAATCTCCAGGTTTTTTTCCTTTTCTGTAATGACCAAGAAGCTCTTTTTCCCAGATGGTGCTGCTATGAGATTATAGAATCTTCATCAACTGGATCCCTGAGTGTTTCTATGGAGCAGAATCCCTCCCTGCATCAATTTATGATGGACATTTAGAGTAAAAAGAGTATAAACCTATGTTGTGGTAAGTGATTGAGGTTTTGGAGTGTGTTTCTGTTGCAAAATGACCTAGCTCTCCCACTGAAGCATTTACTTCATTTAGTACATAAAGGCTTCTTTCAATTTTCCCTTTTCCCTGTCCCTATTATCTTACTTCTAAATCATGATTGCTTTCCTGAATGGCTTCCACAGCCTCCTCATTTGGTTAATTAAATATTCAAATTTTATGCTTTCAAATTCATCTATACATCTATCAGAGTGTTTAATTTAAAATACAAGTATGACAATGTCACTCCCAGCTTGAATCTTTCAATGATGCCTCATTAGCTATAACAGTAATTTTTAAACTTTGTTCCCTGGAATACTTAATAGATGTTCTGGAAAAAAAAACACCTAAAGACTAATATCCTTTGACATTAAGATTATGCAGCAATGCACACCATCTTGGAAGTTTATAAGTGCACATCAGTGGGATATTAAAATAACATGTAGTAAAGAAATTAGTATAACTAAAAAAATTGTCCTTCCCCCAATTATTGTACCTCTAACCATTTTTAGAAGAATGACTGTAACATCAGAATTGTCTAAGCTCTTTCCTTGGCCTCAAGAGAGTGACTTTGTGGTCACTGTCTGTCTATATTTCCACCTTCTTTACCTACTACCTTCTGCTTCAGTTTATGCTTCAGTAACATCAAATGTGTACAGATCCTGCATACACTGCATGAAGGAAATTAGCTTTTGGCAGTGCCATTTACTTCAACTGGAATCTCATGACCTCAACTCCATGCCAGTCACTCATGTAACTTATGGTTCTAGACTATACAGACCATAAGGTTGTAGACCAGTTTTTAGACTGAGTTCAGCTGATGTTTGCTGCCTAAGGCTACAGTTTAAGACCTAAAAGTAAGGGTCCTTACTGCACTTACTCCTTAATGCACTGCCTTGACATCTGTTGAAATCAGGAGGGTTGCCAGTTCCCCTCTCTACTCTGCTCTCATGGGTAAGGACTCTGGACAAATAAGTCTCCTTATCAGGAACAGGTTCTGATTATCCCCCAGTAATAGGTCAGTTCTCCTCTAGCCTCTGGAATTCTTCACATAGGCCATTCATATCCACCCTTCTGCCTTCCCTGTGGAAACCAGAGGACACCTCACCCTCTCAATACTACAAAGCCTGCTTCCCAGAGCCTCTGATTGTTCACTCTGTTCCTGAATACTACCCTCATGTATCTTTGCATGGCATATTGGGTCCTCTCTTATGTGACTAATAGACTGCTGTTGATGTCTTCTCTCCACTGTCAGGTGTCAGATGTTCAACCATTCCCATAACTCTGGGGCAGGAACGCTTCTCTTGCCAACAGAATAAATAGGAACCAATTAAAACAGAGATCTTCCTGAACACCTTGCTTTAAATTCCCCTAGTTCAAACTGACCCCAGAAACACTTTGTATGTATATTTCCGTGTGCTTGCCACATTTTATTGTAATGATGTCTTTTATCTGTCTCATATATTGTATTATATTGTATTGTATTATATTGTATTGTATTGTATTGTATTGTATTATATTATATTATATTATATTATATTATATTATATTATATTATATTCTCCTTGATGTCAGACATCAAGCCTTGTTTACCCAGTGCTTTGTACATTGTTGCCACAATACAACTTGTGAATCTGATGGAAATAGGAAGTCATGTGTCTTATCGAACACATTTATAAGTTATAGCTCAAGGCTCCGCAAAGTTGGCATTGTCCCTATTCTAGAGATGAGGAACTTGAGCCTTAACTGAGCAATTTGCCTGAAAACCACACAACATGTTAAAAGGTCTTGAACCCAGGTATCTCTTAAGACTGTCATACTTATATGTAGACAGATATACTGCTCTCAGTCCTTGACTCTGTGATGTGCCAAATAACTTGGTCACGTAAGAGTGAAACCCACACATATGTGACTTTCCCTTTGTCCCCAAATAGGTGAATGGAATCCAAAACTGGGCAGAAGAGGTACAAGTGCCTCCCATTCTGAAGACAACCACAGACGGGAGGGACTATGTAACCCTTCCTGGGTGTACTGAGAGGCAGCAGACTGTCATCTCCATCATCATTCCCCACCAGCCCGCATAAAAAGAATGGAAAGAAGAAGTGAGAAGAGAGGGTATGGAGAGAGGGGTTAAGAGGAAAGGACAGACTGAGAAGATTGTTAGGGTGCGAGCTGTTGGCTAGCGGAGAATGTTGTAGCTTTCTCCTCACCTCTTCAAGGGAAGAAAAAGGTAAACCACTTCAAGATTGGGAACACCTGCAAGGAAGGGACACTGCACCTCATTCCTACGCTGACTGTTTACTTGGGCACAGACCTGCTGATGCGCCCCTGTGCCTGCAGGGAACAGGATGTGACATTGCTATAAAAGGCAGAAAGAAAGAAGGGCAGCAGAGGAGCACCTTTTTTTCATTTTTAGGCAAAATTAGGTTTCTAGAGGCCCAAGTTATAGGGTCAGGAAAACTGCATGTGTGCATGGGGGTGTGCAGGGAAGGTGGTGGTTGGGGAAGCTCCACCCCTCCCCAGAGTTCACTCATGTACCGGAAGAGAGAGGCAGTCTTCGGATGCCTGCCGTGCAGAGGGCGTGTTTGGTCAGACTGGGTTAGCTGGAGAAGCATCGGCATCCGGCAGTCACTCAGCCATTAAGCAAAGACTATTTTCTGTATGTACATTTCTCCTCCCAATAGCCAGTCTCAGAGGGGAAGGCAGGATGACTGAACAGACTTTACCCCTATCCCTCCAACTCCAGTTCCTTCAACTGCAGGATGGGGAAGAGTGTGGGTTGGAAGAGTTTGGTATTTTTAACAGAATTGAGGTTTTTTTTTTTTTTTTGGCAGATAACTGAAAGTGGTCAGAAAGTCATGGAACTGGGCTGACACATTTGGCAAGGCTAGTAAAGAGCGGTTCATCAGCACGTTGGGTGCCAGGATTGGAAAAAAAGTGAAGGTTCTCCCTGTTCGTATCCAACACGTTCTGACAGTGAATCTAACCAGTCACCTGGGCAGACTGTTAGGGCTGCTGCACACAAGGGAGTCAATTCACTCAGTGGAATGTGGAAGATAATTTTGTCTACTCTTTGGGGGACACTTGAGAAGTTGTTCCTGTCACTAACTGTGATGCATTTATAACCAGCAGGGTGGTGTCCCTAGGATGTCAAACCCAAGAATTTAGAGGCAACTACTTGCTTCTACTGGGAGGGAGACGCTGCAACGTCAAGGAGCCAAGACTGCTCTCTGTCTCTAACGTTCCGGAAGTTGCCCACCCTGGAATAAATACCCCACCTGCATGTCATCTCCTGCACACAGCTACTTCCCAGACGATGTATGTCTATGTTTAAATTAGATTTTTTGCCCTCTGTTTCTTTTAGTTTGAGCTGTAACATTCAGTAAAAAAGGAAAACAGACGGCAAAGATGAAGTCACAGAATAAGCCTCTTTTTTGGGTGTGTTCATGATCAGTCATCCTTCTTGTGATGAAAAATAAACATTTTCTTACTGCCATTTCTTTGGACTGCTGATGTCTTCACTTGTGAATGTTACTGTGTTTTCATGATGCCAATCAAGGCCCTGGTTTAGGAGGGGGGCAAGTTTAGGCCAGAGAGGTTCTGGGTAGGCAAAGTATATCAGAACTGGAAGGGAACCTGGAAGTTAACTCTCACTTTGCCAAGTGGAAACTAAGGTCCTAAGAGAGCCTTGGGAGCATGGCAGTTCTTACACCCTTCAGTTACAGGGTGTGTATTCATTAACTCATATTTAGGCTACACATAGACACAAGCTGGGGTTGAGAGGCTTATCACGGAACACATTTTGGGGTGTCAGAAAAAGCACTTCAGGCTTGTGGGAGTGGCATGAAAGGGCTTGGAGCTGCCACTCCCAGAACACTGCCCACCTCCCAGATGCCCATACATAACCGTGGCTGACCACCTAGGGCTCTAGGGTGCTACTTAAGAAAACAACCTTACCCGGTGTGACAGAGACTGCTCAAAGGAAATGAGTTGCCCTCTATTTCCTTTTCCCCCACTTCGTATGAGCTAGAATATGGATATGAACAGCCAGCTTTGACCACACGGACAAGGGCAACAGCTTAGGGTTGGCTCAGTCAAAGATAAGAGAAACTTGGGTCTCTGGACATCTTTTTGGAGCAGAGCCACTTACCCTGGCCCATCTACCTACTTCTGGACTGTTATACAAGAGAGAAATAAGTATCTTGTTTGAGCTAGTGAATTGTGGGGGTTTGTTTGTTTTTGCCTACCTAGCAAACACAGCAACATGACAAGATGCACACTGAAGAGATTAAGACTGAAGACAGGTGGGAAATACAAAGAGCTGCTAGGTGGGACAGCAAAGGGGCTAGCTGGAAAGAAGAGCCCATGAGAGGAGTTCTAGGAAACACATATTTAATTGACCTTTTCCTGCCTTCCCTGACTCTGTTCAGGTGGAAGGCGACTTATCACTTCCCCTTTGGGGATAGTTTAAGGTCTCTCCAAGCAGATAAGAGAAGTACAGTGAAGTGATCCCTTTTCTGTCAGGTTGAGAAACCTGCCTCCTTAGAACTGCCTTACATAGGTAATAAGCTCTGACTTCAGCTGTAAATTATTTATTGAGCTTCTATTTTATGTCAGTCCCTTGGGTGATGTGCTAATGTGGGATATAAAGACATGGTAGCTCCCTAAATGCACATATAGTCTAAGTAGGGAAACCTGACCTATATTAAGAGACCGATACACACTGCAATGCAGCAAGTGACAAATTCACAGGTAAACTGTAAGGTCTCTAGGGCATAGTGCTTGAAATGAATTTTGAGTGGCAGGGTAATAATAATGGCAATACCTACTAATTATTTAGTGCATGACATATGCCAGCAGTATTGGATAAGCAGAAAGGAAGATAAAAGACATTTCAAATAAGGAAACAATGAAGCTTGGAAGGAAGGAAGTCAGAACATGTATGGCAAGTATGTCCAGGTTTTGCTGAAGGAAGACCTTATGCAATATTACTGGGATTGGGGGATACCACACAACCTTGGTACCCCAGGTTTAATGCTACAACCTGATGTAACAAAATCTCTGAAAACACTTTAGTAGTCTAAGAAGCAGTAGAAATTGAAACTTGATAGCACATGAAATCAGTTAGGTAAATTGTGAAGCATAGGACACAGCATCATTTTTCCACAATGGTGTAAACCTTATGATATTTGATTATGTTAGAAACTAAAGTCAAAGGAAAACTATGAGTTTCCATCTCATGGAAGAGTCCACCCTTGCCATATAATGCTATTGAAGAATACAAGGAGAAAATGCTTTTGGGAAGTGGGGGTGATGTTGAAGGATTTCCCCTTCCCACCTTATGCTGTTCCTGTAGTGCTAGACCTCTCACTACAGAGAGGTGGTGGATGAAAACATATTACCACCTGGAGCCAGACTGTGGGTCTTAAATAGCTGAATTTGTCCCATGGACAATAAGTAGCAATTGAGGCTTTTAAAATCAGTGGGTAGCATAATGAGAATATCTTTATAGAGAAATTAATCTGGTTGCAGTGCTTAGAATAGATGTGTGGAGGGCAAACCTGGAGGAAAAGATGTCAGTTAAAATTTTATTTTTTTTGCAAAAATTCACGCGGATGTAATTTGAGGAATTAGTAAACGTCCTGCTACCTGGGAGAGAGACAGTTCATTTCCTGGAAGAGATCAGTTACGGGAATTCACCTGCTTGTACGCTGATATTGGGAAAAGAGCTCGATATCCAGAGAAGTCAGACACATTCTTGATGGTACAGTGGCTTTGCTAGCCCTGGAGGTATGTCAAAATGGGGACGCATGGGAAGCCTAAGGCAGTAGGAGCACTGAGGGCAAGGGTGAGGAATGCAGAAGTGACATTTGCCTGATGTACTTTTACCTCCTGTGTCAATCAGGATCCCAGAGGAAACAGATGGCAATATCAGTGTTGAGGAGATAATAAAAGGGCTATGTACAACCCTGAGAACAGAGCTAAGGGAAACCAACAAGGGATGGCTCAAGGCCAGTGACAGCTAGGCAGCCAGAACCGACCACTCTTAGGACTGAGGGATCAGAAGGAGAGAGCAGATTACCTATGCTCAGAACCCAGAGGGAGTAACTGCAGGAGAAGGCTGTGGGGCAGGAGCTGTGGCCTTAGAAAAGGGATGGAGTCAGTCCATGGCAGTGAGGGAACTGCGGGAATAAATACCTTGATCTCACTCTCTTCTCATTGTCTGATATGCTGCCCATGCCTCCCATTGGTGAAATCAGCCAGAAGGTTGAGGGTAAGCAAGCCCATGGACATAGTCCATAGAAATCCACCTCCCAGATTACAGAGCAAGTGGAGAAGGCTGGAGAGGAATGGGAGTGTGGAACAAAGGGAAGAATCCAACATGAATCTTCTTGGTATTGCTAATCACTAATACCCTGGTGGGCAGAAATGATGCCTATCCAAAATACCTCTTCAATGGACCTTTTTTTAAAATGAAAGTTATCCCAGAAATGGTAGAATTAAATTAATTCAAACTAAGTGGTAATTAACTAATGAATGAGTAATAGATTAAACAGTAGAAGGAAATCAGAAACACAAACAAACACAATAGAATGTGTCTTTTGCAGTTTTACTGGGGCTTGCCTTGCAACACCTCAACTGGCTCTTTCTTACTGTAAGCAGTTGTGGAGCTGTGCTGAGACTTAGAAGAAAATGGTATTAAAAAAAATTTTTTTAGATGAAAACTGGAAAGGCAGAAGGATGGCCAGGAATGAAGGATACATAGTCAAAGTGCAGTTTAGTAAGAGCTCATCTCTTTCCCCTCTTTGCCTGTTGTTTTTGTTCCCTTGTTACATCAAGAACATACGCTTAGGTACAAACCAGTATCTCAAAATTATTTTAGAATTTCTTGTTGCCATGGTGGATGTTGACTACTTAATTTTTCCCTGTTTCTATTTTAGTTCGTTCTGCTTAATTCTTTAGGATTCTTGTTTTTCCCTTGTCTTCACTTTTTATCTCAAATTCTTTTTTCTATTCTAAGAAAAAAAGGAATTTTAAGCAGTGTTTAAAAGAATTTTATGCTCAGTTTCTAAGTATTGCTTTCAACTTGGGTTTTCTTGTTGCAAGCTTTCATCGTTCACGCCCTGCCTTTTATGTTTCCGGCTTTTTGTCCCACTGGTTCTAGCCCTTTTATGTGTTTTAGTTATGCTGGTTTTACCTTTCATCTTTTATCTCGCTCATTTTCATGTTTTGGGTGTTTTAAAAATCTCACTGGTTTTAGTTTTTCTTTTCTTTTGGTCTCTAGGTTTTATTTCTATTGAACTTGATAATTTTTAGGCTAAAATTTTGCTTTATTATCTTTTATTTTTTTCTTAGTCTCCATTTTACACTTTGATTTGTCCTTTAAATTCCTTCTCTGCCTTAATTTTGTGCCTTTCTCGCCTCTCCTCCTCCTCCTTGCACTTCGATTCCCTCCTACTTCTGTTTCTACGTGTACTTGTACTTCAACTACTTTTCTTCTCCTATCGCTTTATTTTGTGATTTGCTTTTGTCCTTACAAGAAGGCAAGAAGCTTGGCAACATGAAGAAAACCCAGAAAATAAATTGAATAAATTGGGTTTGGAGACCTTCCTCTATCCCCGCAGCCACTTTCCTACTATCCTCTTAGTGACCTCTCAGGTCACGGAAAGATAATCTCCAAATCCTCACTCCAGAATTCTCAGGAGCATCCCCCAAACCAGCCTCCTCTAGTCCCTCCTCTGTGGTTGGGGTCCTGTCTTAGTCTGTTCAGGCTGCTCTAACTGAATACCGTAGGCTGTGTGCCCTTCAAACAATAGACATTCATCTCACATAGTCGTGGAGCTGTAAGTCCAAGACCAAGGTGCCAGCAGATGTGGAGTCTGGTGAGAGGCTGCTTCCTAGTTCACAGTCACTTCCTGGCTGTGTCTTCACCTGGCAGGGGCAAGGGAGCTCTCTGGGGTCTCTTTCATATGGACACTAATCTCGGTCTTGAGGGCAAAGCCCTTCTGACCTTATCATCTCCCAAAGGATTAGATTTCAATATGTGAATTTGGGATTGGGTCCACTGCAGTTCATTGCAGGTCCTAAGGATAAAGCTTCTATTATGTTGCTTTCCTAAGGTATGAAATTTGTGCTACGTGATTTTAGACTGTATCTGTCTCTATGTCACTAGTGATTTGATAAGAGTATCATCGGTGAGGAGCTGATTAATCTCTTTCCTCCCTTGATCTCAGGACAGTTGCTGAGGTCCCCAGCTCCTAAAATGGAATTTTGTTCTCTTGGGAAAGCCAGGCATGATTGATCCAAAGCTCTAGCTGTCCCTGTCAAGGTGGACACTGTTTCTCTTTTACAAACTTCTGTTTATTCTTTACAGCCTACAGTGGCATTAGTCACCTTTGGCACCCTAAGGGCCTTGATTTCCAGGTGGTCTGATGGAGTCATTAGAGAAGGTGCAGGATTGCTTCCCTGTGAGACAGTTTTCTCAACACGGACTTGTTAACCTAAGTAGAAGGTTATCCTCCATTTTATCCTTACCAAATGTTACTTTTAAATGGATAGAACCTGTTCATTCTATTTCTATTCTAGATTGGTAACCTGGGGATGAGAATCATAGATTATATTGTAAGAAGCCCCTTTTTGCTTAATGACATCCTCAAAATGACCTGGGAAGGTGGTCATATCTCCTCTTTTTAACCCTGGGATAACCATCCTGTAATCAGAGTGAGATTATAAAACAAAGAAGAATAAAATGGACAGATTTTCCTACCTGGGATGTGCCCTTCCTGCTCCAATTACCAGCACAGACTAACCTTGGCTGATCTTCAATCATATGTCACTGTATATGGTGGACCATGGTGTGTGGTGTATGACCTAGCAGTCCCGAAGACAGGCTCTGGAGGAAGACTGAGTTTGAATCTCAACCCTGACACTCACTAGATTGTGCTATCATGAACAAGTTACTTAAACTTTGCCTCTACATCTTTATCTTTATAATGGATACAATAAGTTGGTTAAGTTATAAAGTGCTTGCCACCTTATCAGGCACACTAAAATTTCTCAATAAATGTAAACTACAAATATTATTTAAGACTCAGTTCAGAGATTTCTGCTTCTGAAATATTCCACGATTGAGTCCCATGGGTATGTGTGTGTGTTTGTGTGCACGCACCCTTGAACTTGAACACACACCTTCTTCCAAACTGGTGCTCCATATACCTCTTCTGTGTACCATTTTGTGCATATCTCTTTGAGGTGTATCACAAAGTACTAGAGGTATCTATTTACAAGTACCTTTTCTTTTCTGTTGTTAGTCAATGAACATCTTGAAGTCAGAGGTTATATCTTACTCACCTTTAACCTTTTATTCTCAACATCTAACATAATAGCTGGCATATAGTGTTTGAGACATATTTAATAAAAGATGATGAATTGTTGATGCTCAATGACTTATGTCTTAGGCTCCTTACAGGAAAGTTTCTCCATTTTACTTTTTATGCAATAGATGCAACCTAGAAATCTCTCTCTATATATACCCTGTTCTGTCCTCTGAGTATATAGATGGATAGGGCTTCTCTGTAGCTTGCCCAGATTATTGGATAACTATGTAAAAAAAAAGAGCTCTTTCAGGATACTAGAAAAGCTTATGATTGATTACAGACTACTCATTCCTTTGAAAGTGTTCAAATATTACAATTCTTTGTGTGTGACCAATAATCTGGAAATGAGGGCAGATTCTGAGATACTGTCACCAGAGATTTAAATTTTATGAGGTCATTTCCTCTATCCCATTATCTCTCTTTGTTCCTAGTTTAAATGTCTCGCCACTTCTAAGCCAATTTCTATAGAGTTGTCCACAATTCCTGCATTTTTTCACTACCTATTCACCACACCCCAGTCTGACTTGCAGTTCCTTCACTCTCACACAATTTATGCTAATTTGGCCATGACTCTCATTTCTTCTCTTCTTCAGCATTTTCTCGTGCAGACTTCCCTCAATCCGATTCCAGACACTCTGGTTTCAGCTTTAGCTCCTCAAACACCCATGTTTCTTTTTGCCATTGGTGTTTTAAATAAACTGCTACTCCTCCCTGAATCTGGAATGTTTTTTACCCCTTTGGCTAGTTGACTCTCAGTCTATAAGATAGTTTCATAGGCATGTTTTCATCTGGTCCCCAAGAGAAATTTCTTTGATATTAAGGACACTGCTCCCCTGCCCCCTGGCTCCCAAGAAATTAATTGAAGTTTTCTTGATCTCCTTGTTTTATTCATTTTTTTACTTAAATTTTATAGACACAATGAACCATGAAACAAACCATTTGCTTCTTGGCACTAGCTCGAGTGTCTGCACTGTATAACAGTTACTGTTCTGGGCTCTAGGGCCAGATTAATTCAATTTGACTTCTGGCTCCTGTATTCACTAGCTGTTTGATCTTTGTCAAGTTGCTTAACATTTCTGTGACTTCATTTTACCATTTATAAAATAGAAATGATAATAATACTTATCCTCAAAGGGTTGTTGTGAGACATAAATGAGTTGACAAGTACAGAACATTTAGCATAGTGTCTGGTGTATAAAATCATTCAACAAAGATTGGTATTTTTATAATTCCTATCTCATCACAGCTGGAACTGCCAGGGAGCCTCATGTGAAAGTGACTTTTGGGTCTTATTTGTATGAATTCTTGAATCAATGCTCCATTTTACTTTGAATGTAATAATACATAAGTATTTGAAGAATAGTTTTGATTATTCAAATTCAGATTCTATAGAAATACAGTTGATTCCCCATTGTAATGATAAACATTTTATATTAAAATAGGAGAGATGCTATTTGTAGGACTAACTATAAAGGCCTTATGATTTGCTTCATAGAACTATATGATCAAATCAATATCAGAAAGTATCTTTGAAACAAGATTTCTTCTGTATTCCCACCTGAACAGAAAATGACCAGACACCGTAATTGGAATCCAGGCACATTGTATTATCAACATAGGCAGTATCTTCCACACTAGTAATATGAAATTAACTATTTCCCTATATTTTAGGGGATTTTATTCCATTTTATTTTCTAACACAAAATAAACAGAAAATTTACAATCAACTCCAAATTATAGTACTGCGGTAAACAATTGTTTTTTAAAAAGAACATATGGACAAAGAGTGAAGTTATTCCTCAGGTTTTAAATCCTAAAAATGATCATTCCACTCTCTGTACTCTTTGTATTTCAGAAAAAAATAATCTTCCTTATCCCACATCACAGATGTCTCCGTGGCTACAGACTCCACCAGCAGAATAACAAGAGGATTCTCAAGATTATGCTGCGTCTGTTCCTTTTTTTTTGTAAAGCTTCCCTGCAGAGTCTAAACAGCCAATGCCTTTATTGTACATCCTGTGATTATATTTGGACAAATTAGGTGATTCCCAACCTCCCTGCCAATGTTGGTCAATGTAACAGGTTTCCAGAGAGAAACAAAATAGAAATTCATCTTTACTTCATGTCTGATGCAGAAGGCACACAGAAACACAGATCATTATTTTGTTTAAAAAAAGAAATCACCATCTGCTTTGTGTAGGGAGAAATACTCACGCTCAGCTAATTGTGGCAAGCGTTTTTCAGTTTAGAATCTTTTGACCTCAGACTACCCTCTGATTTTCTTTAAAGGGAATATGTAGATGTGGCTATTAACAGAAAAGCAGACAATGGCAATAGAGGCACATTTTTGTCTGAAATTTTAATAATGTAAAATTGGATTTAAGAGCTAGCTCTACAGAAAATGGTGTAAAAACAAACAGTTAAACAGTAAGGGATTGAAAATCTTTGGATAATCCCCACAATTCCCTGAAGGATTTAACTCAGTAGCTTCACTATTTATGAATTTGTATAATAATGGTGCCTTGATTTTACAGAATGATTTCAGAGCAATTTCCTCACTTTGGGTCATGTTTTTTCAGCTCATAAAGTGCTCTCCAAGATCGTTAGGCATGTTGGGAAGCTGATTTAACTTTTAGGCCAATCAAGGACCATTGAGATGAAATGAACTAATGCATGTGCAAGTACTTTCAAAAGTACAAAGCACTTTACAAATGCAAAATGGTTTTGCTCCTATTAAATGACTCTTGGAAGAATTAAGGTGGCTTTTCCAAACACTTACCCTTACTTGTGACCACTGAATTAATAAATCTCCAGATAAAAAAATGACAAATGTTCCCATCAAGATGTTCACTGCTAAAAGGTACTTCAGACTTCACAGTGATGTCTGACCCCCTTGAGGTTTGAAACCTTTGCAAAAGCTATGAGATTATACACAAAAGCCATCAGTCCTTGAACAAGAAGAATATTTTGAGTAGCCATTTCACTGTGCCATAATGCAGTTTATTTTGCTTGATTCTCCCAATGGGTTTAAGTATTAGGAAACTGTAGTGCAGCTAGTTCTTGTACTGCTTGTGGAAAACACAACCCAAAATTCCATGCAGCTGAGCTTCATCATCCCTAAGCTGTTTAATTAGGATGTAGGAGGCCTTGGCTACCAATAATATTGCGGGTACCATTTTGATGGTGGCTATGGGCAGGACTGGTCTTCTAGAAACTAAGGGGGCCCCCAAGCAAACTAAATATCACCCAAACTGAGAAAAACCCCTGAGATTACATTTACATTAGGACATTTTTCCAAAATGTTGCATTGAAATTACTCCTGGAATTATGTTCTATAATTATAGGCTAAATTAGGTCCCCTCCAAAATGCATATGCTGCATGCTTAACCCCCAGTACCACAGAAAGTGATGATATTTGGAGAGAGGGTCTTTCAGAGGTAATTAAGTTAAAATGAAGTTAGTATGGATCCTAATCTAATAAGACTGATGCACCTATAAAAAGAGGGAATATATCCAGACACCTAGGGTGAATTCTTTCTCCAGTGTATTTGAATTGCAACATTGGGCCTCTGGATTGCTGTCCTCCCCTACAGATTTCAGACTTGCTAGCCCTCACAATTTTGGAAGCCAATTCCTTAAAAATAAATCTCTGTATATGTACACACACAGTTTTTCTGCTTCTCTGGGGAGTCCTGATGAATGCAATAACCTATAGACATTTACACTCTGAAAGAATATGAATACACTAAAAGAATTATGCATTCAAATTTAGTGGCTCAATGAATAGGCTTTGGAGTCACACTGGTGGGTTCAATTATTGGCTCTGACACTTTCTAGCAATACATCTTTGAGCAAGCCACTTAACCTCTCAGTTTTGTTATCTGTAAGATGGGAATAACTGGACAAGATGAGAATTTAAGGGGTAAAATGCTTTCAAAGCACCTAGCAGAGTGTTTTGACACATCCTAAGCTCTCAAGAAATGCTAGTTATTATTATCATTATTACTATTATTTGTGTATTGTTTCAGTCAGGATCCTTAGTTGTGGGTAGTAGCAACTGGCTAAGAGCATTTGAAACAGAAAGGAATTTACCAGAAGGTGATAGGGAGCTCACAGATTCACTGAGAGTATCAGAGAATCAGGCTCCGAGGTCACCAATCAGGAATCATTGCCAGAATAGATTCTGTAAAACTGGTGCTGAGACCCCCCTGCTGCTGCCCGGAACCTCACTTGTATCATCAGCATGAGTGAGGCTGAGGAAAGACGGGGCCACTAGAACCGTTTGCACAGCTGCTGTTGTGGGACTATTCTTGCCATGATCTGTATGTCACTAACTTCTGATATGATATTTACAATGAGTTTGAGTGAATGGTAGATCCTAGGTCTTATGCCCAGATGCAAGAGGTGCTAGGAAAGTGAGTGTCAGATATTTTCAGTTTTCATAGTGAGTGACAGGCTCTGTCTTATAAGATGGGGGAGGGGATGCATAAGACATATATGAATGCTGGATTGAAAAGTGACCAATAGTGACCACATGTATGAATGGATATGTAGAATCATCTGACCACTGTGACAGAAACTCTTCTCTTTCCGTCCAGTGTTCTAACCCTCTCTCGTTTCCTTCTCAACCAATGCTGTCTATAATAACTCCCAAACTCTTGCCGTGAAACTGCTTATACTTTTTGTGTATGTTGAGTTTGGTTTAGGAAATTGGGTGTGACAAGTGTCAAGGGAAGGGTCTAACATTATTTCATTGGCTTTGAAAATATTTCATTACAATTGCTAGGGGAAAAAGGTCTCAAGAGAGACAATTATTGAGACACACGAATTTTGGAATCAGAAAGATAAAGGCTCGCATTCTGCCTCTGTGATCAGCCTTGTAGTGTCCACCATGTAATGTCTCTGCGTCTCCACTTGTAAAACTGGAATAACAATAAATAGCTGACACCGAAGGAAGTTTGTGAGAACTGGACATGATGTGTGTCTTTAGTGTGTGACTCGGCAACAATGGGACCTACTGTAGTCATTTCTCGGCCTGTGGGGGCATCAAAAAGACCATGGAAACAATATTTTTAATCTGACTTTATCAGATTTTTATCCACAGAACAACAACAAATAAATGTCAACTATTTTTAATAGTTCCTTTTTTTCTGGGTGACATTAGTGAACATTACATAATGGAAACTTTCTGGATAACAGAACGAGTTTAAAGCAAAACTAAACTAGATCAACATCTTCCAAGGCATTTTTATTGAGGTTTCTGACCCATTCTCCTCTGTCAAATCAAACCAGCACTCTCACCCCATAAGGAGCACAAAGGCCACGTAACTTAGAACAGATACTTTCCAACTTCTAATACAGCATTTTCCTGTTTCTCCTTTTGACTTCAGTGGAAATGTAGCTAGAGAGGGTACCACAGACAAGAATGAGGATTTGATTGCCCATAGTCAGTCAATAAATCTTTGCCTAAAATTTGCTCCATGGAAGAGTGTTTAAAGACCAAATTTTAAGGAACAGAGTATATTCCTAGTAGCAAACTGACCTTCCTAAATACATGTGCTTGACGGTTTTCTTGAAAAAATTTTTTTGCATCCTGAAAATTAATGTAAATGAGACATACCTATGTACTTATTCCTTTATTGGAAGATTCATTTAATGAGTATTGTTAATTTCTACTATGAGCCAGTTACTGTGCTTGGTACCCAGGAAACAAAAAGGAGGAATAGAGTCAGGATCTCTTTGTTCATGATGTTAATAGACCAGCTAGGGAACCAGACTGTAATATTGTGATTTTATAAGAAATATATATTTGGTTATTCAGATGACTAAAATATATTCCTCATACATATTTGGTCTTTGTCCATGGTCTTTGTTCCTGGGTCACAGCTCCCAAACCTTTGAATTTTAGTAAGCAATAGAGCATTGGGAACATCTTTTGTCATAATATTTGGTCTTTCTGTCCCAAGTTCCTGAAATCGCTTCAAAGCCATTAAGATGAAATGGGTGTCTTGTTACTCATAACAATTTCCTAGCCACTATAACTGGACTTATGTTAATGAGATGGTTTTTGGAAAGCACCTAAGGATGGGGGCTGATTGCCAGTAAGGCCAACCATGCATAGAAAGTTGGAACTTTTAGTCCCACCTCTCCACCTCTGGGTAGGGGAGAGAAGCTAGAGGTTGAATTTATCGCCAATGGCCAATGACTTAATCAATCATGCCTATGTAATTATGCTTCTATAACAACCCAAAAGGACTGGATTGAGAGAGCTTGCAGACTGGTGAACGCATGGAGATTCAGAGGGAGTGGCACACAGAGGGGGCATGGAAGCTTCATACTGTTTCCACCTATACCTTGTCCTATGTCTCTCTTCCATCTGGCTGTTCCTGTGTTATATCCCTTTATAATAAACCTGTAATCTAGGAATCAAAATGTTTTTCTGAGTTCTGTGAGCTGCTTTAACAAATTAATCAAGCTCAAGGGGGAGGATAATTATAGGAAACTTCGATCTATAGCTGCTCAGTCAGAAGCATATGTGATAACCTAGACTTTTGACTGTTATCTAAAGTGGGGTGGAGGAGTGGGAGCCAGTTTTGTATGACTGAACCCTTCGTCTATGGGACCTGAGGTTATCTCCAGGTAAACAGTGTCAGAATTGGTTTGAATTGCAGGACACCCAGCTGTTGTTGTTGGAGAATTGCTATAATGTGCACACATCCAAAGATATATACTGGAATTGGTGAGCGGAACCTTCTATAGACTTTAATCGAATCCCATTTCTTTTTGAAAGAAGTGCTCATTCATCCACTCAAGTATTTATTCAACAATTATTGCATACTTACTGGTACCAAGCAAAGTGTTATAGGCTAGTCCGTAAAGGTTTCATTCATGGAATGCTGATTATGTGCCAGGCCTTGCACTGTTTGCTTTGCATGCACTTAATCCTCACAACAAACCTGTGAGGGTCACACTAGTGTATCAATGGGGAAACACAAGTTTAGAAGGGTTAAGTAACTTGTTAAAGGTGACATAACTAGTAAGTGGGATAGCTGTGAACTCTGACTGTGGGCCCCAACTCAACCACTGCTGTACAGCATCTCAGAAGTCCATCTTGTGACTTACACAGTTGATGCACCAAATGACTATATCAATTTAAGTGTACAGCAGGAGAATCATTGCTCCCTCAGGGCCCTTGATATATCTGCACTAATGTTGCTAATAATTTCTATAAATTAGGAAAACAGTAATTAGGCCTGCCAAGTTGAAAGCCAGGGACAGAAATGGTTCTGTAATAGTTATAGCCACAGATAGGGAGGCAAAAACCATAGAAAGCAATTGCCTTGCTGAATGACCCCAGGAAGTCTTCAGATCATACTGTTCCTCTTTTTTAGACTCTGGAAAAGTAAAGAATTCTATCCCCCATCTCCTAATTCTTTCTGAGATTGTTTTCAGTTCTGAAAACTCAGAAGAAATACAAGGAATATTCAGAAGAAATACAAGAAAACTCAAAGAAACACAAGGAATCCAGATTGATGAAGAAGAAGTCAAACTATCACTATTTGCAGATGACATAATATTGTACATAAAAAACCTTAAAGACTCCACTCCAAAACTACTAGAACTAATATCGGAATTCACCAAAGTTGCAGGATACAAAATTAACACACAGAAATCTGTGGCTTTCCTATACACTAACAATGAACTAATAGAAAGAGAAATCAGGAAAACAACTCCATTCACAATTGCATCAAAAAGAATAAAATACCTAGGAATAAACCTAACCAAGGAAGTGAAAGACCTATACCCTGAAAACTACAAGACACTCTTAAGAGAAATTAAGGAGGACACTAACAAATGGAAACTCATCCCATGCTCCTGGCTATGAAGAATTAATATCGTCAAAATGGCCATCCTGCCCAAAGCAATATACAGATTCGATGCAATCCCTATCAAATTACCAACAGCATTCTTCAATGAACTGGAACAAATAGTTCAAAAATTCATATGAAAACACCAAAGATCCCGAATAGCCAAAGCAATCCTGAGAAGGAAAAATAAAGTAGGGGTATCTCACTCCCCATCTTCAAGTTCTACTACAAAGCCACAGTAATCAAGACAATTTGGTACTGGCACAAGAACAGAGCCACAGACCAGTGGAACAGAATAGAGTCTCCAGACATTAACCCACACATATATGGCCAATTCAGATATGATAAAGGAGACATGGACATACAATGGGGAAATGTCAGTCTCTTCAACAGATGGTGCTGGCAAAACTGGACAGCTACAAGTAAGAGAATGAAACTGGATCACTGTCTAACCCCATACACAAAAATAAATTTAAATAGATCAAAGACCTGAATGTAAGTCATGAAACCATAAAACTCTTAGAAAAAAACATAGGCAATAATCTCTTAGACATAAGCATGAGTGACTTCTTCATGAACATATCTCCCCAGGCAAGGGAAACAAAAGCAAAAATGAACAGGTGAGACTATATCAAGCTGAAAAGCTTCTGTACAGCGAAGGAGACCATCAATAGAACAAAAAGGTATCCTACAGTATGGGACAATATATCCATAAATGACAGATCTGATAAAGGGTTGAAATCCAAAATATATAAAGAGCTCACACACCTCAACAAACAAAAAGCAAATAATCCAATTAAAAATGGGCAGAGGAGCTGAATAGACAGTTCTCTAAAGAAGAAATTCAGATGACAAACAGACACATAAAAAGATGCTCCACATTGCTTGTCATCAGAGAAATGCAAATTAAAACCACAATGAGATATCACCCTTACCTGTGCTACCAGTAAGGATCATCACCATTCAAAAGACAAACAAAACAAATGTTGGCGAGGTTGTGGAGAAAGGGGAACCTTCCTACACTGCTGGTGGGAATGTAAATTAGTTCAACCACTGTGAAAAGCACTATGGAGGTTCCTCAAAATGCTTAAAATAGAAATACTGTTTGACCCAGGAATTCCACTTCTAGGAATTTACCCTAAGAATGCAGCAGCCCAATTTCAAAAAGACAGCTGTACCCCTATGTTTATCACAGCACTATTTACAATAGCCAAGAATTGGAAGCAACCTAAATGTCCATCAGTAGATGAATGCATAAAGAAGATGTGGTACATATACACAATGGAATATTCAGCCATCAGTAGAAAACAAATCCTACCATTTGCAACAACATGGATGGAGCTATAGGCTATTATGCTCAGTAAAATAAGTCTGGTGGAGAAAGACAAGTACCAAATGATTTCACTCATCTGTGGAGTATAAGAACAAAGAAAAACTGAATGAACAAAACAGCAGCAGACTCACAGAACCCAAGAATGGAGTAACAGTTACCAAAGGGAAAGGGACCTGGGAGGATGAGTAGGAAGGGAGGGATAAGGAGGGAAAAAAGAAAGGGGGCATTACGAGAGCATGTATAATGGGGGGGCACAGGGAGGGCTGTGCAACACAGAGAAGACAAGTAGTGACTCTGTAGCATCTTACTATGCTGATGGACAGAGACTGTAATGGGGTATGTGGGGGGAACTTGGTGAAGGAGGTAGCCTAGTAAACATAATGTTCTTCATGTAATTATAGATTAATGATACCAAAATTAAAAAAAAAAACATAAACTTGTGCAAAACACATATCTGGAAAAGGGCTGGTATCCAAAATATAAAAAGAACTCTTAAAACTCAACACTAAGAAAATGGAGCAATCCAATTAAAAAATGGCCAAGAGATATGCACAGAAACCTCACCAAAGACGAAACACAGATAGCAAACAGGTATATGAAAAGATTCTTAACATCATATATCATTAGGGAATTGCAAATTAAAACAGCAAACTAAAATAGGTATGAGATAACTCTACACACCCATTTGAATGGCTAAAATCCCAAACTGACAACACCAAATGCTGACATGGAACTCTTACTCATTGCTAGTGGGTATGCAAAATGGTACAGACAGTTTGGGACACATTTTGGCAGTTTCTTACAAAACTAAATGTATTCTTACTATACTGTCCAACAATTGTGCTCCTTGATTTACCAAAATGAGTTGAAAACTTATGTCCAAACAAACTCCTGAACATAAATATTTATAGCAGCTTTATTCAGAATTGCCAAAACATGGAAGCGACCAAGATGAGAAATGAGAAAGCAAATCTTAATGCCCAATGTGATGATGCTATTAGGAGGTGAAGCCTGTGGAAGGAGGTTAGGCAGTGAGAGCAGAGCTCTTGTAAATGGGTTAGTGCCTTTACAAAAGAGACCCTAGAAAGATCCCTTACCCGTGCTGCCATGTGAGAGCACGAGAACTTGGCTATCTGTGAACCACGAAGCAGGCCCTCACTAGATACCAAATCAATTAGTGCCATGATCTGGGCCTTCCCAGCCTACAGAACTGTGAGAAATAAATTTGGGTTGTTTATAAGCTACCCAGTCTTATATTATATTGTTAAAGCAGCCCAAATGATCTCAGACACTTATGATTCCAGTTATATGGCATTCTAGATGTTTCCAGATTAAAAGTCCAATCTGATATTTAAAATGAGCAAAAAGGTTCACAACAAGGCTTGTGATAATGAAACTTAGAATATTAGGAAGCAAATATAATATCCTAAATGTTGCAAAGGAAAAAACTATCTACATATAAAGATACAAGAATCAGGAGAGCATTGCCCTTCTCAATAGCAATATCAGAAACTAGTAGACACTGGAATATTGCCTTAAAAATAAGAGAGAAATCAATTTCTTACATAGGAGTCTATACACATAAAAATTCAATCATCAGGAGAGAATAAAGGCATTGTCAGACAGGCAAAGTATCTCAAAATGTTTATGTTCTCTCAGCCACTCTCAGGATGTGGTAGAGGAAAGCTCCACCAGGATGTAAATTAAGGAAAAAGATGATGTGGTATTAAGGAGATGGATATACTCATACAAAAGACAGACAAACAAAATCCCTAGATGATTAGAAAGGAGATCCTAAGATGATAGTAGCACAGGCAGGCCTGGAGAGCAATTCATTCAGCTGGGAGCAAGAGAGCACCGAGGTCTGGGAGAGATGCCCCCAGGAAGATCAATTTACTAGATCGCCTCTGTGTTTGAGAAGAGATGTCCACCTAGAACAAAGGGTTTGTGGATGATGTGGTAATGGAAAAGAGGCTAAATGGTACAGGAAAGTAAATTTAGCCATAGTATACTAAGTAGTTTAGTTGTGGATAATGTTTACAGTATTGTAATAATGTGAACACTGAATGTAAATAGAACCCAACATTATAATACAACCAGGGATTATATTAAAATATTAAATATTTTCCAACTGGTCTGGTACGGACCACTAATCAAGGTAGGCTGGACTCTGGGCAGGGCTGAGGGCTCCTTGCTGTGCCAGGGTCCATTGCTGGATTGTGGGAGAAGAATATCGAGGGGTGGCTCTGGGTTGAAAGAAGGGAGATGGGTCACTTGGAGCTTCAGAGCAATGACTATTTTACAATCTCTAGGGAAGTTTTCGGTCTTTTAATACTAGTGGATACTGGCTGATCATTAAACATCCATATTTGGGCAATGAAGGGGAAACAAGTTGTTGGTTGTATGTTGGTTGGAGGATATGAGAGCTCATGAAAAAGGTATAATGTATAAAGTGAAAGACTAAAAATTAATGTACATTTATTTAGAAATGTGAAGATAAATAACCAGACAAGCTAAAAGAGTTCAAATCTGTTACTTCTGGTTAATGGGAATGGAGGGAGATACAGAGGGGAACAGGGGACTGCTGTCTTTATAACAGGCCTTGGAAACCTACTGAATTCTGAAACCATGTACATGTATTACTGATAAAAATAGAAGTAGAAAATGAATGCCTACTATGTGCCATGGTCAATGCTATTTCAAGACCTGTATTATTGATCCCATTTTACTATAAGGCAACAATGGTAGTTGGTGGAGTGGATGTCTTTTTCCCTATACCATTTCACCTGTCAAGGTGGGAAAGGAATATTCTTCTCACATTTTGGAAGACAAATTCAAGGCATTTATTTATTTTTATTTATTTATTTTATTCTTTTTTATTTTGGTATCATTAATCTACAATTACATGAGGAACATTATGTTTACTAGACTCCTCCAATCACCAGACCCCCCCACAAACCCCATTACAGTCACTGTCCATCAGTGTAGTAAGATGCTGCAGAATCACTACTTGTCTTCTCTGTGTTGCACAGCCCTCCCCGTGCCCCTCCACACACTATACATGCTAATCATAATGCCCCCTTTCTTCTCCCCTCCACCCCTTATTCCTCCCTTCTCACCCATCCTCCCCAGTCCCTTTCCCTTTGGTAACTATTAGTCCATTCGTGGGTTCTGTGAGTCTGATGCTGTTTTTCTCCTTCAGTTTTTTCTTTGTTCTTATACTCCACAGATGAGTGAAATCATTTGGTACTTGTCTTTCTCCACCTGGCTTATTTCACTGAGCACAATACCCTATAGCTCCATCCATGTTGCAAATGGTAGGATTTGTTTTCTTCTTATGGCTGAATAATATTCCATTGTGTATATGCACCACATCTTCTTTATCCATTCACCTACTGATGGACACTTAGGTTGCTTCCATTTCTTGGCTATTGTAAACAGTGCTGCAATAAACATAGGGGTGCATCCGTCTTTTTCAAACTGGGCTGCTGTATTCTTAGGGTAAATTCCTAGAAGTGGAATTCCTGGGTCAAACAGTATTTCTATTTTAAGCATTTTGAGGAACCTCCATAGTGCTTTCCACAATGGTTGAACTAATTTACATTCCCACCAGCAGTGTAGGAGGGTTCCCTTTCTCCACAGTCTTGCCAACATTTGTTGTTGTTTGTCTTTTGGATAGTGGTGATCCTTACTGGTGTGAGGTAATACCTCATTGTGGTTTTAATTTGCATTTTTCTGATGACTAGTGATGTGGAGCATCTTTTCATGTGTCTGTTGGCTATCTGAATTTCTTCTTTGGAGAAGTGTCTGTTCAGCTCCTCTGCCCATTTTTTAATTGGATTATTTGCTTTTTGTTTCTTGAGGTGCATGAGCTCTTTATATATTTTGGATATCAACCCTTTATCGGATCTGTCATTTATGAATACATTCTCCCATACTGTAGGATATCAAGGAATTTATTTTCAAGAGACTTCCAAAAGCATTAACTTAACTTAATTAAAGATTGATCTTGATTCATCTTAAAATAAGGTAGCCATAATTAGGTTACCCACCTGTGATGGAAATATTGAAGGACTCACTTAAGCATGAACTCTTGCAAAAGGTGTCTTGACCTCACTATTAGAGAAAATTGACCTCACTGTCAGAAGCAGCAGGACATTTGATGGAATTCATTATTATACTTTTAAAATATTTTTACTAGTCTGTGTTTAATTAAAAAGCTTTGGAAAGAAACTAGATCTAGAAATAAGCAGGAAAGATCTCTAAGCCTTCCATACTTTCTCCTTATTAAACCCTCACTCTTATGAGGAAATAAACAAATACCAAAATAAACAAGTCCAAGTGTGCAAACCAAGAAAGTGTGGCTGTCAAAATATCAGCCAATTGTCAAATAAGAATATACCTGCATGCTCAGAATATAGAAGAAAATTGTACTCTAAAGAGGACAAAATTATATGGTGAAGTTAAAAGCAACAATTTACTTGGCTTTGATTTGGCTGGATTGGCCATTGTCCTGTTGGGAAAACATAATGGACACACTTGGATTAAGTTGAAGGATTACACTAAGATTAGATGAGTGATTGACTTAATGACTTGAAGACTAGATTTATTAGGCTAGCTTTGGAAATAATCTTGTGAATGTCTGGTTCATGATTTTCCTGTCTGGCACTATGGAAGAGACCTCTAGACACGACTGTTTCTGTGACCATCATGGCACCAAATAAGGTAGCAACATGGTGGGACATAGTATCTGTTGAGTAAATGAATGGCTGCAGATCCCAGCATAATATTGTTTCTTCCACAGAGCAGTGAAACTTGTGAAATCAGCATAGCCTCTAATTTCTATGCATTTCCTAAAATATGGAAAAGAACTTTTATTTCATTCCATTTTCACTTTATTCATTCACTCAACAAATCATTATTGGAGGACTTCTCTGTGACAGCCTGTCAGCTGGGCAAGTTTTACTGAAAACTAATACAGGAAAAATCATCACTCTTTTCTCTTATCATCTGGACATTAACTGTCCACATTGCCCAGGATCATGAAATGTTTTAATTCACAGGATATGGGATGACCATCAGCCCAGAGTTGATTATCATCATAGCAGCAGGGTTCATAGTACTGAGTATTTTGTAAGTCATGTGATTATGTTTCAGATGGCATGTATTTCAGTTCAACAGCCGTACAGTACTATCACAATTTGTTACAATTTCAGGTGCCCATTTTTTCCATTTTTGGAGGTGACTATTCTGGCATCATATCATTATTGTGATGTCAAGAAGGCATTAACATTTATTGAACACTTGTAGGTGTTAAGTATCTGCTCTAAGACACATCCTTACAACGACCTCATGAGGTAAGCATTATTGTCCCTATTTCATAGATGAAGCAATAAGGTATAGTGGTGACCTGCCCACATAGCAAATCTGGGATCAAACACAGAGATGTGTGAGTCTTATAGCATGCCTTTCCTACTATACTATAGAGGAGTCAATCAGTAGGCCCTGTTTTCTTTGTAACAGATTAAGGCCAGATATATTAAAATTGTAAAATTGTACACATAAATTTAAATTATGTGAGGGAATATATATTGAAAATCCAGTGTTTAACAGATTCATATATATATTCATTAATGAATTGCTTAAAACCTCATTACATCTATCTATAATTTAAGCCCAAGAAGAAATATTTCAAATAATGAGAAAATAAGAACTGATATAAAGAAATAAATGAAATGTATTTTTTAAGCATTAAGTTGGCTGAGATAAATAAACCATATTGCGATCAACTTGCAAAAACAGAATTTCTTATACTCTGAAAAATATAGATTATTATTTTCATCCTTAGCATTTACATAAACACCAAGTCAGAAAGTATCTCTAAAGTTTGTAAGAACTAAGTGGAAGCAAAGACCCTCGCATGTGAGAGGGCCATAAGGGGAGTGTGTGCATATAAGTATATTCTGACATAGTTTTGTAATTTTGATGAGAAAATATATAACAAAGACTGAACTGCTTAAGGTCAGAATGAGTATCAGAACTGGGATTCAAAGTTCATGCTGTTTCCTCTATGCCATTTTGAACTTGACTAGAAGGATGTGCAGCCTTACTTATGAGACAAAATTATATTTATATATTGAGATTGGAGCTTGTTGAAACCAAGATTTACTTAAGTTTCTTTCCTTGGCTTCTGCACCTCCATACTCCATGTTTTCTTCCTATTTCTCCAAATGTTCTTCCCTTGCGTCCTTTCTGTTCTCATCTTATTCTAGCCAGTCATAAATGTTGGAGTTCCTTGAACCCCCAAGCCCTCTTCATTCCTTACTCTGCATCATCTGCTCAAGGAAATTCACCTGTGCCTCTGGCTATAATTATAAAAATATTCAGGTGATTCACAAATTTCTATCTTCAGGGTAGACTTCTTTCTGTGCTCCAGACCTGTATCATACATAAAGAAATCCAAATTAAATTTGTGATCTCTTCCTTGTCCCCACTCAGAATCCAAAATGTTCCTGTTCTTCCCATGTTTGGTGAATGGCATTCTTGTTCATCCACTAATAAAAGCAAACATCCATGGAAATCATAGAAGTCACTTCTTATTTCTCTATCTTTCTCATTCATATTGAATTCTTTGTCAGGTCTCATCTGTTCCTGTGTAACTCTCCCTTGCATCCATCTGCCCCTTTCCATTTCCATCCTGGTCCAAGCTGGCATCATTTCTCCCTGGTGCACTCAGATAGTCTCCAAAATGGTTTTATTTGCTTTTCCACCTGCATCAGTCCTCTTAATACTATATAGCCAGAGTGATTTTTTTAAGTACAAATCTTATCACGTTAGCCCTCCTTCCCCCAGTTCAAGTATCCTTCAGTGATCCACTATTAGGATAAAAATAAAACTCCTAGCAGATCCTGAAAGGTAAGTCTTTAGCCTACACTTTCAGCTTCAATTCACTCCATGGTCTTTTCTCTTTCTTCTACAACCACATCAGATTTACTTCTGCCCCCAACATTTGCCAGGATCATCTCTGCCACAGTCTTCAATGTGATGTTCTCTCGGCAAGGACTGTGGTTTTTTCTTCTTCTTTGATTAGTTAACTTCTTAAGCAGCCCTTGGAAATCTTTACACAATAATACATTCCAAGGTAAGATCAGATGTAAATTTTAATAGTGTAGACAAATGCTTCACTAGGGACTGAAAGATACCATATAGACCAAGAGTTACACCTAAGAGAATGCTGAGTAGCCGAAATCCTACTGAAAATTAGGCAGAAGACACCCTACTGAAAATTAAGATTTGAAGAAATTTTCAATCCAATCCTGAGAATTAGGTGTTTTGCTCATTTTCAGTGCTGAACTCAAAGAGATAGTAGGCTGAAACAGTAAGTTTGATGTTAACCTGATTACATATAACTGTCTTTATTCTTTGAATTTTTTCCCCCTTCCAAATTATAAACATTTACCCTTTAATATTCTCTGGATCTTCTGGAAATTTTCATTGAAAAAGCAGATACCCAACTTCTAGTACTCTAGCCATGTGATGCCTTGGAAGCACCTGACTGAGTATGGTTTAGGTTCTAAAAGGTTTAGGTTTCCTTTTGGACCCAGGCATGGTTCTTTCCTCGCACCCTACAACTAGTTGCTGACCCACTCTGAGAAGACAGCAGGGCACAGTGCTGAGGAGCATGGTACTGTGAGACGGATGACCGGATTCCCCATTTGCTCACATTTGGCATCGTCCTTTGGTAGCTCATATCCAGATCTAGAGAACTGGGTTAATGATTCTGCAGCTCCCCAGTTATCCTCAAAATTCCGTGAGTCTTCTAGGAAATGCTTTTTTAAAATTGTGCTTTTTACTGTTAACCAAAGTGCTTTAGTGGTATAATCTAAAGTAATATTCCCTAAAAGCCTGGGAATTTACATTGTGTAGAGGTAAAAAACATGAACTTTTGAGTCAGGAAGAACTGAATTCAACATCTTTGGCATTAACTTCTCATGTAACTTTGAGCAAGTTACTTAAAGATGCTGAGCCTTTATTACCATGTCTAAAGGCTAGTGAATTTTCTTCCTCATAGAGATGTTATAAGGACAACATGAAATATGTAATGCATGTGAAGCACAATACCTAGCACATTGCCTACAATCAAATGTTAATGTAATTACAGTTTTTATAATAGGAGATAGTCCTTACTATCCCTCTGACCCTATGAATGCTCTCTAGTAAGAATATGCATCATTTCCTGGTGTATACAAGGTAGGCCAGGCTGTAAATTTCTGAGTCTCATTTTGGAACCGGAGCCCAGTAGTCTTTCTCAGCCATTCTCTAAATCAGAACAGCTGACAGAATCTTCAGTGAGGTCATTATTTTTAGCTTTGGAACTGTTAGAAAGTCTGCAGGGGATTTTCACAGCATTCAACAAATTAGCAAAGGTCATCAAAACAAATCCTCTTACTGAATTCATTGGCTGGAAATCCTATCAAACCAGTGCTGTCATATTAAATTAAAGAACTTTCTATGGCAATAGCTCCATACAAAGGATCAAGATGAATTGTGTTTAGATTTGTTCCATTGCTACTGCATTTCAGAGTTACAAATTTTGATGAGAAATTGACTCATCTACTATTTGCAACCCCCACTGCATGTGGTCATGTGATTTTCTTCTAGTCTGAAATGTTCTCACTTTTCTTCTCTGGCTGTCCAAGTTGAAGTCTCATCTCCTTCAGGAAGTCATTCTTAAATTCTATAACTGCTAATCCCAGGTCTGTTTTGCACTTATCTAGCCAATGGGTTTCAGCCCTAGACAAGTTCACTATGGATTCAGTGTGAATAAAGAAATGACAGAATGTTCTTGGGGTGAAAGGATTATACCCTACTTTATTTCCACAGTGTCAAGTCAATCACTAGAATCTCATCCACTCAGAGCGAGTCTGCACACAGAAAGCTGGTCTCTGCCTCTGGGCCCCTCTGTCTGCACAGCCGTCCTCTGGGCCTCTGTCCTCAGTGCTGCCACCACTACAGCCTCTGCTCTGCTCTCCTGCAGCCTTGCAGCTGTGCCACCATGTCACCCAGCTGGACAGGAGCTCTTTATATAGAGTCAATAACAACGTATTGACCACATGTGTGTAGTGAGCTAGCCAACCAGGGCCAGGTGAGAATCCTGGCCACAGAAACCTTCACTTCATCCACAGCCCTTGACCCAGGATAGCCTTTTTTGTTTCTTTTTTTAAGTTGGATTGGTGTGATTTTGACCCTACTGAGCTTGGTACAGGGGCATTAAGCTTGACTCTGTCTCCTACATCTTCCCAGATGCCCTTACTGACACTCATCTCTGCTTGGTTGGTTATCCAAGCTTGTGGAGCAGCCATCAATCCGCATGACAGATCATTACACCATAGGCTCTTGCCAGACATTACAATGTTGAGTTCCTTGCTTCCCATAGAGCCATAAATAATGCTTGGGAAGAAATATTTGGGGGTAAGGTCATTGGTCCATTTCTCTGTCTACTCTGAATGATGCCTTTGAATCTAGCCAGACCACAAGGTGCTGGATCCTTCAACAGCATCATTTTGGATCTAATAGAATTGCTTTACTGAGTTGTACTTTGGTGTTACATCAATGGACCACACTGATGGGTTGCATACGAAAGAACTGGATGAAGCTTAGGGCTCTCTTTCTGAATACCTACTAGAGAAATACTACTGAATAGTAATTTAGGTTTTGATTTGTGGACTATATGAATATTAGAAATTGATTGTGTTTACTTGCTTTGACCACAGAAAACTAGTGATAAACAGGGTCTATTTATTTCAGCTGTGTGGTTCACTCCTAGTAACAGGTCTACTATTTTTCTGCCCATAGTTTTCTTTAACCCTGGTCACTACAGCTGCCTAATTGAAATCTTTTGCATTGAAAGTATTTTTTATGAGGTGACTCACATGTTTGTAGAATGAAGGGGAGATTAAAAATAAATTCTTCATCTATTTCTTCAGTGAATTATAGCAATTACAGCTTACGGACTGTTATTTAGCAATTATTTTCTGCCTCGTGTTCTTCCTCCATTGTTTTGTGCCTCCACAACTTGGTTTTAAGCCAGAGAATATTCTTAAATTTTTCCTTTTCCCTCCACATACTGGCAGCATAGCAGCTCCCTGATTCCTCAAACCAGCCTTCTGTAAATAACTGGCTGTGTGATTTTGACCTCAGTAGCACTGAGCCTCACAGGATTTCTCTCTCCTCATCTCTGTATGAAAGACTTGGCCCACACAATCCTTGGTGTCCTTTCTGGTGTTAAGATTCTGTCATGAGTGTTTGTATCATTGAAAGGATTTTTACCAGACACAGATATATTTAGGACAGATCTGACTTAACAGCCTACTCATAGATATGAATGTGACCAGGTGAGCTATTTGTTGCAGAGGACATTCATGAAAGGAAGGGCTATATCTATCCAAGGGAGATTTTCTCATTTTTCTATTAAACAAAGGAGAGGACAGACACTTCAGACACTCTCAGAATTTAAGCTGGAAGAAAAATTACAAGTGGGCAATAAAAATCATTTAGAAGGCCAAGACCTTTTTAATTCTATTATTTCACATATAGCAAGTACTGGTTCCAGTTATTTTAGTACAAAACAGGCAGTGGCATATTCAAGGATCCAATGTTGATAGTTAAGACCTAGTTTCAAGTCCAACATTTGTCATTAATTAATTTATTGCTATAGAGACAGAGATGGTTGGTGGGAACTTCTGAGAGACTTTTTAGTATTTCAGTGCTTTTCCTGCTTGGATGCTTCAGGTTGAGATGGAAGAGGTTGGTTTCTTTGACTTCTGCTCACCAGCTTTTCCAATCTTTGTCTATGTTCTTTAGTATCTTGAATATACTAAGTGGATCTTCTATTTTCTTTACAGAATCTTGACTAGCAAAAGAATCTCAAACATTGTACTTGGGAATGTCAGTGTTCAACTCTCTATATATAAAATGTGTAATGCTTTGGGAGAAAACCAAAGGATTTTTAAAAGCCGTTTAGATATTCTCTAGTAAACTACTGCTATTTAGCATTTAGAATGCCTTAGAGACCTAAGAAAGACAAATGAAATTTTTTAAAGTGTCTAATTTTGTTTTATTAGAAGAACTTGGTTCAACAGGACAAAGTTTTCTATGGTGGAAAGAACAGATTTTAAACTCATATAGCCCATACTTTAGTTTGTATGTGTGTATTTGTATATCACTGTGTATTTGGCAAATTCATTAACTTCTCTGGGCTTGGTGACTGTATCAGCATGATGGTGGTCATGAAAACTATCTTATTTTTCCTATAGGTTGTTGTAGGACTCAAATGAAAATGTATGAAAGCATTTCATGTATATGTATATGTATTGACACGTGTTCTCTAGAATCTCATTCATAATTGGCCAACTGTAAATAATCAGAGAGATCAATAAAGTTTCATTGAAAGTAACTTTCAGGTTATTGAAGCATTTCTACTACCCCTGAGGGTAAACGTGTGGTGATTGTGTGCACACCCACGTCTGTGAGACCCAGCCCATCATGGTCTGCCGATGAAGGGCTGTGCCTGAGCGAAGACATCAGACTGCATGGCTGAGACCCCAGGGCACCGCGGTGGGAACATTTACTGCTCTGGTATTGGTTCTCCATAGCTCCAAGCACACAGGGAGGTGTGATCTACTCTCCACACAGAAGGTCACTGTTGCAGCCATGTTTTATCTTGAGGTAATTAGGCATCAGATAAGCTACTAAAAGCCACTGAGATAACTTCTAATTCTGCATCCTCAATGGCAGGGACACTGCCCGGAAGTTATTTAATAAAATGGTTAGGATTTCACACATGTGATTCACTTAAAGCCAGCCCTTTTCATTCATTGTGCTGAGGCAAGACAGAGCTATGGACTAGAGCAAGGGAAGAAGACAGGAACCAGTCCAGAGGTACTGAGGGTCTTGGTGGCACTGAACAGATCTTGCCACACCTCAGTGCCTAGTGTTCATGCTTTCGAAATGTAGATACACTCTGGCTTCTTTCCTCGAGTAGTGTTAAAATTACTGGCTTTTCATAACTTCCTGATCCAAAACACTGTGCACATGTGCCTGCATGCCTCACACACCTCTCCATCCTATACCCAGTTTTTCTTTTCTTCAACATACATGTCACAGCATATTGTGCTTCTGCATTATATTTTATATCAGTGACTTTATTTCGATTATTTTCTATCCCCCTATAATGGGCTTGTAAGGTACATCTGGGCAGGGGCTTTGTTTTGTCTAGAACATTTCATGATACATTATAAGAACTATAGAAAATGTGTGGGTTAATGAATAAAATTATGTGTCCAAAATATTAACCAAGATCTTTTTGACATTCTGCTTGATTCTCTAAATTCTTAGTTAGAGACTAGACTGTTAAATCCACTGAAGGATATTTTTTGTGAAAATGTACCAATGGATGGGCTCCTTATTTTCCTCCCTTAAGGAAATGTGCAGGCTTTATCTATAGCTGGTTAAGGGCCACTATTGTTGAAATGCAACAAATAATGGAGATTTCCTTCTTGAGAATTAGGGGGTGGAACTGTGGGCCAAACTCTTTGTCACAGCACTTCCTCTTCTATCAGGCAGGCTGAGCAATTATCTGTATGGTACTTCACAGATCACAAAAGAATGTTGGGGAGCAGTCTGCTTAGCAATGAGATGCACGGGTATGCTAAGCCAAGTAGCTGTATGGAAGCTGTCAGGGACAGGTAAAGAGATGTGCCCACAGAGCCTTTCCAAGTGATGCCAAATTTACCTAAAAGGAATTGAGTCTGCCAAAAGTGTTAAGTAAAATATCAGTGGAATGTTTTGGTAGTGGCTGATCAATGATCTAGTTTCTACTAATCCAAAACTCTTGAGAATGACATTTGTGCGTCTGCACAAATGCTGCATTAGGGATATAGCCTTTGGAGGATTATGATATAGTCACCTTGTCATTCTAGAAGTACAGCATGTCGGAGTGGTATGTGCCCAGTAATCACTTGTATATGGTGAAAGAATCCGTAACCTCTGGGAACCTAGAAAGAGACAAGTAGAGCCAAAAAGAGCTAGAGGAGCAGTTGCTCCTGGCACTTTGTCATCTGTCAGCTCAAGAGCAGAGAAGAGGGCTTTGGTGATGTACAGAAAGATCAGCTTTTTAGATAAAAGCCAAAAGAGACTGGGGAAAATGGCTAAAAATGTAGAGGACAGAGATGATGACACAGCAGGAGCAGCGAGGATCATGGTGATGACAAGTGAGATGAAGCTGGAGGAAGGAGCACTCGCAGCTGATGCAGACATTGGAGCAGTTCAGAATTCTGGGGGAGCAAACATCTGATTGCCTCGTGCTTCCGTGACGGCCGGGACCGTCATTTATTGAGTAGTTATGATGAGCTAAGCACTGTACCAGGCACTTTTCACGTCGTCTTAATGAGATCCCAGAAGGATCTAGACATCCTCTATTCTGTTTCCAACTCCCAGACCTCCGTGATTCCCCGAATCCTCCAGCCAAACGAACACACAGTTTAGCATAAGCAAAATTCCCTCTTTCCGTCAGTGTCGCCACTTGCTCTCACCAAAACCCTGCTCTCTCTTACAAACACAGCTTACCCAACAGCCCCCTCACTGCATGTCCTCCTGCACCTTTGGTATTGGGCCTATGAGCTGCATGAAGTGAGTCTCTTTTTCTAATTGTTCCTTCTATTCTCCCGCCCTCCTTTCTAGAAACCTCTAACTTTGAATTGCATGTCACCCTATGATTATCATCTGCCAGTTCAAGGTTAGTCTTCTCCTTTCTTTGTATGTTTAGCTTTTATTCACATGTATGCTCCTGTCTTAATTTTTTATGAATACAATATGTATGTAGGCTGTTTTTCTGTATACCAGACTTTAATTTCTTTGATCTATTTTCCTGTAATGATCATTTCCTCCATTTTACCTTATTAGAAGGGTAGATCTTGACTGCCTAAGAAAGCACTTATCACAAAAAGATGCTTTTATGTGAATTCTGTTGGACTGATGTGTAAGTCTCAGAGTTGGTGTTACTTTGTGTCATCTTTGCCATGTTTAATCTTCTGCATGCATTTATGCCTCCATATATATTTGGCACACACCTTGAACTGACTGAGCTTGCCTAAACCCAGACAGATTGCCTTTTTCATGGTCTAAATTTTGGCTAACAAATGTAGTATCTGCAACATCCTATCTCAGCATGCTTTAGCTTTTGCTACTTATACCCTACCATTCCTAGTCATATTTTTATTATTATCAGAAAATTATTATTACTATTACTATTACTATTACTATTACTATTACTATTACTATTATTATTATTATTATTATTATTATTATTATTCAGCCCTACATGGAACAAAAGAATTTCTAATATTGCTTATGCATGGATTCTCCTCAAAGAAAAACTTTAAGAAGAGTAACTGTGACTTGATATCATAGTAGCAGGACACTTCTCCTTCTTAAACTTCTTGCAACCTAGGAAGAGACTTTAGTTTATTATAACCATACATGACGGTCAGGAAACCAAGAAAATCTAGCAAAGCCAGGCTTAGTCCTTTAATTATGCTACTTGACTGAAGGTTTGAAGTAAATAACAGGTAGACAATAGGGAGAGTATCATTTTGCATTTCTTGGGGGAGACACCTCCTAATACTTACAGTCTAAAATCAGAATATGTTTATGTAAGACATCTTCCCTCTAAAATAATAAGGTACTGTTTTGGCATATCTAGCTTGTACAAATTCAAAAGAGAAGAGATAAAATAATGGCAGCAACAGTGTGAATAGGCTATTACATGTAGAAAAGCCTTATGGCTTGATGACAAGACACTGAATGAATGCAGGTGACTTGTGTGGGGAAGTTGGGGTTCCTATGGCCAGGATCCTCACTGAACTTACACCACCTGATGATGTAACTGGCCTGTTGCTAGGCTACTGCTCCCACACCTTGAGGCAATAAGCTATTATTGCACTGTATAGGGCAGAGGTACAGGTGCTAGTGCTCGACTTACTGCTGGGAGAACACCTGGGTAATAAACCCTTTCACCCCAAAGAACATTTTGCTGTCAATTCCTTCGGTCACATCGAATCCATAGTGAACTTGCCTGGGGCTGAAACCCATTGGCAAGACACTTGAGACCCTGTTATTGTGGCAGTCAGGACGGAGGAAGATGATGATGAGGTGGATGCTGAGGGTCTAGACAATGGCTGAGAATTTGAAGCTCACGATTCAGGTCATAGCTACAACCAATACCTAACAAACAGGTTAAGTTACTTAAATTGAGAACTAGGCCAGGAAAACACCTTTGTCCAGAGTGATAAAAATATACCTAGTTGACTAGAGATGGACATTTCTTTTGTTGACACATTAATTATGTAGAAAGGGGCCTTCATCATTTCATACATGAAGACACAAAAAAGTAGGTCTTAAGGTCACCACGAGGATCAGAGTGGAAATTCCTTACATCTCCCTTTGCTTCCAATGAAGCTAGAGCTTTAGCCCATCATGAGAAATGCTCACAGCTATGATCCTGAATCATCAGAGAAGAATAAATGATTTTTAGAATTCTCTACTGAAAAAGAGTCACATCAAAACAGTTAAAATCTGGCAAGGTTGGATGCTTCAGAATGACTCATTAGGTCCAAGGTTTCTAGATGACTGAGCTGTAGCGATATGCTCCTTCCACTGAAAATCCCTAGGTAGTGGACAGAGTCAAGTAAAATCAGTAGGACAGTTTTTATTACTTTCTACTTCTATTAAAACCAAACACTTTCTACATACAAAGTATCCACCCAAGTATTATTTTTAATGTGGGCTTAAGAGTACTAATGACACATCTGGGGATCTTTCACATAAAAAATAGTAAACCACAAATGTTATACACTTGGGGTACTTAAAAAATCTAAGCTGTTCTGATTTCAGTGCTGGAGAGATATTCAGGTCACCTGAAAATGACTTTTCAGCCTCAGTTTAATTTCAAACTCAAAACTCTCTTGAATGAAGTGCTAAGCAACCAGTGTAACAAAGGCTTTGGCTAATTATTTAAATCTCAGTAGGAAGTAAACAGGCTGGGAAAGTAGATTGAAGAGACAGGTATTGTTTTTTTTTTACTTCCTCCAGATTGTTACTACTCAGTGAGGTCCATGGAGCAATAGCATAGGTGTCACCTGGGAATGTGTTAGAAATGCAGTCTCAGGCCACAGCCCAAGCTCATTAAACCAGACTGCATTTTAACAAGATCCCTGTAAGCCCGTGAATGTTAAGACAAGCATGTGGGAGCTTATCAGACAAGTGAGGGGAGTCCACTCGGATGGTTCTAAGGTAAGAGTGGGTAATCCTGTGGCTCAGTTCAGTTCAGTGAACTCCTCTGTCTGAATTGTAGGTCTACATAATCTAAGTACGGTAAGACAGTCTATTTGGAGTAATGCAGTCATCCAGTGGGAGGTATCTGACAAATCTGCCTTTTTACACAGTCAAATGAGTATGGTCAGTGCCTATGGGACAGGGTCTGTGGAGATGAGCATGAATATAGAAATTATTATATTATTTCTTATGGTTGAAACAGACTTTGTTCATGGGTAGTTTGACAAACTATTCCCACAAACCCTGCTGCTATGCATTCATTCAAATGTAAATTTTAACTAGTTTTTTCCTTTTTTTAACATGATAGAGAATGTTACTAAAGCAGCTGACACCATATGTCTCCTTCTCAAGTAGATAATTGCTTTTGCCACAGTGTAATTATACAAATTAATGTTTCATTGACTGTGTTTATATTAATATGTGGTATACATAATATTGGAGCTTTTAAAATAGAGCAGCATCTTGCAACAACTTGACTTGGATTTTATTACATGGATTTGAGTATCTTGTTGAAGCATTTAACTGCAGTGAAAGACAGGTTCCTGGTCTGTTTCATGCTATGCACTTTTAAAGAAGAAAGAATGAAACCTTCTACCAGAGGGGATAAAGGAAATAATAGTTTAAAATTTCCCCTTTGATCATTTTAATGAATTCTTTCTTTGAAAATCATGCTATTTTCTGTTCTTTCCTGTACTTTCTTCTCCCACTTCTGTTTCCATTCTGCTTCCTATTTAGAGAACTGGGTTATTAGAAAGAGAGAAGAGAAAAAAATTGGAAGCAGAGCAGCCTTAAAGCAGTGGCTGGCAAACCTGGCTGCATAAAAAAGCCACCTGAGGACCTACCTTCAAATTTTGATATTACTGGTGCAGGATGGGGTCATGGTATCAATATTTTAAAAAACTCCCTTTTAAAATCTTGAATCTTAAAGACAAGAATAAAGCAATTTAAGTGTGGAAATTGACACTTAAATGAAAACTAAATTACATATATTGTCACATAGTTGCAGTATGGATGTGGTTCACAGAACAATCCAAGTCAAGACCTGTTAAGCGAATATGTCCGTTTCCAAGATTAGAGATGACTTCATGCATCACAGTTACGAGTAATGAATGGATTTTGAAACTACAGCACCTTTGCAGTCAGTCTGGCCTAACACTGATACTAAAATGACTTGGAGATAATATCTATAGCCATTTAAAAGAGGAAGGATTTCTGACCATTGTGTGATCTGTTGCAATTATACAAGTGACCTGATAAAATAATGATTATTCTTTAATTATATCAATGTTCAGTTTAGTTGTCAAGAATGCCAGAAAATAAATGCCCGTGTAGGCCCTGAATTGAGACAGATACAAGGAAGAGGAGAAGGACCAAGGTTGTTTCATTCTCAGGTGTCTGCTTTGCATCCAGGTAGAGCATACCTAAAAACCACTCAACTCAAACTCATTGGGGAAGCCAGAGAGGAGAGTGCTATGAGGACAATTTGGAGGGGTTTTCTCAAGAGGCTGTGATATAAGGGTTAAATCTTAGACTTTCAATTAGATTGCTGGAGTTCAGACAACATTTGTACCACTACTTGAGGCAACTTTCTATGTTGTTGCTTTAATTTCTTCCTCTAAAATGGGGTAGAACCCTAGGGTTTTGGTGAAGACTTGGTTGTTAAATGCCTGGTCCATAATACATAATCAATAAATATTAACTATCATTATTAGCAAGGTTGGGTCCTAAGGAAACACAAGCTCTCAGTTTAGAAAGGGTGCCCTTCTGGATGATCAAGTTTCCATTACAAAATATGTTCTTAAGTGTTTGGTTAATACCTAAAACCTGTATGCAAAACAGTGAACTTTGTTTTGACTTCTTGTTAGGAAGCCAGTAGCAAAATGATCATCTCTCAGAGCACCAAATAGAGAAGAAACTGCCAGAAATCTAAACATGAAATCAGAGATATCCTCATCAAGCTATACAGCTACTTACCCATGCAGGGAAAATAAACTATAGGCTTGAAGTGAACAGCTATAAGACTAAATTTACAGTCAAGTTGATTGCAAAACTAATTTTCATAAAAGGAACCCCATACTTCCATTGGCTTTTATTGTATAACATTAAAAGATCAGAGACTTATCAGAAAGAGTGCTTTTTCACAGTTTCAAAGAAGCAGCCTGGAAAAAGGAATAAATTAATTCAGAAAATATTCTCTTCTTCCCTACACCTACCCCTCTGCTCATCAAAAAAGCTACAGGCACTAAAATTCATTAACATTTCTATGAACATAAATGTGAAATACTCATTTTCATTAAGTAGTCTAGTGAATACAGCAAAATCAAATTTATCTAAGGAGATATCCAGTGCTGCTGATTTCCTTGACAATGGGGACATAAAGTAAGGGAAGCCATGAATCATTCATGAAGTTCAATTTAGTTCTGTTATTTTTGGTGTTTAGCATCCCTGAATAGAAAGTATGCAGCATGGTGTAGATGATATTTTTAAATTATTTCAGATCAGAATTAATGATTTGGCAGACAGCAGTAACGTAAGAATGGCTCAAAGGCTTTGCCACTAATTGTCCTATATTTCATATTTTGCTTGTGAGTATTTATATGTTCATGTATTCAGAACATTTTTTTTCTATATTCTAATATCCTTTATAAATCAGGATCACTTTAGAACCACTATTTTAGACAAGGACGTAAAGTCATTTACTGGTGATGTAACCAAATTGAATTAACTGCCAGAGTTCTAGATTTTAGGTCTAAAAGAGATATTTAAGGTTACATAATTAACTGACCTTTCAAAGAGAAATTTCTTCTACATTAATACTGGTGGGTGGCTATTTCCAATTAATTGCAGAGTCTCTGTGGGCAGGGAAGTCTTAAGCAAGGACTGATTTTGTGAACAGGCACCTTTGCTCCTATCTCAACTCTGGAGCTAAACTTATTTCTAGGTGTTAAGATAACACATTATATAAATAAAACTTAAAATTCCAACTCTGTAAGCCTCAGATTTTCTCAGGGAATTTTCCATAGTTAAGTTACAGCATTTTCTTAGGTAGATGCTTTTTTCTTAGCACTTGGCTGTTTTTGTGGACAAGGAAACAACTTTGTTTTGGAAATAATCAACAGGACTGTGTCTTGACATTCTGTGTAAATGGTGTTACTACAAAGATATTTAAATCAAGACAATGACAATATTCTGAGACTGAGAGATGGATTGAGAGATGTTTCACTAAATTGAATCCATTAGGACATTGCCTAAGTTAAAAATTTTGAAGCTATTTTTTAAAACAAGAAACAAGTATAAAAATAACCAGGTACCACCACTAAAGGCTACCTTTGATAAACTGGTTGTGGTTCATGTAGGAAGGGTGTAGACAGTTAATGACTCAAGTGGAGCAAAAAAAAAATTCATAGTGATTCATCACAGTTAGCAGCTTATTTCAAAATTCCTGAAATAATTAAAATGTTAGTTTTTCTCCTATCCGGCTCTTGGTTGACACATTTACAATCTTAAATTTTTGAGATCGTCTTTACACATGAATATAAAATTGCATAAATGGAAGAATATTTTATTGCAAGTAAAAAAAAGTCCCTGCCTTAAATGTCATCTGAGAAATTTAAAACTAGACTTCTCTTCTAAAATGCAGAAGGTTTGAATGGTTTAGAGTAATACATTTAGCATACATTCACTCCACAATACTTATTGTCAGGTACTGAGCTAGGTTTTAATTATTGTGTTGTGAGGAAAACAATGATCCTTTCATGCATGAAGTTTATCACACAGAGAGAATAAACAATAAACATGGAAACAAATACTACTAAGTGTTACATGAGAAACTAACAGAATTTTGAAAGAGAATACCTAGGGGTTCCTAATTTAGATTAGATTCTCAGGAAAATCTCTTACTGGAGGTGGCATCTTAGGTGAGAAGTGAAAGATGTGAAGTAAGAAAATAGCCAAAAGAACTATGATGGAGAAAAGCATTTCAGCCAGAAGGACCACATGGTGTAGATAATGAGATAGAAGAAAAATTAATCTGCGAGGAACAAAGAATCTATGGTATTATAATTTAGTGTAGTAAACAAGGGAAAAATGGCCTCAGATGAGAATGAATATCAAGGTTACACAGGAGCTCAAAGGTCAAATTAAGAAATGTGGGGAGTTTTCTTGGTGCAATGAGAAATCTAAATTTTTTTAAGTGTAGAAGTAATATAATCCAAGGCACATCTTGCAATGATCATTCTTGCTGCTGGGTGTGGGGGCCCGGCCTACGGCTGAGGCTGAGCCCCACTCTAGCTGGCACCACCCTTTCCCCTCTTCCCTGTTGGGGATTGGCCCAGCAGACTTCCGTACCCGTGCACAGCTCGTGCTGCCTGCTTAGAGTGGCATGTGACACCTATCCGCTTAAAGGTCACGCATGATACTGTCCCGGATTGGTTGGGTGACTGAATATAAGGGAGCCCGCCGGGAGGGAGAGGGGCTTCCCGACAACTGCTGTAACCACCGTGAGAGATTAGACAATAAAGCCTAGAGAAGAATCAAGACCTTGGGCGTGTTGCTTTGGTCCCTGAAGGGTCGCAACAAGTGGTGCCGAAACCTGGGAATCGCTAAACCTCGTTGTGACCTGATCCACTGACCCTGGCGCCTGCCCATGCTGTTCGGTCGGCTGGCCAGACCGGGATAGGGAACCGAGGAGGGTGAGTGGATCGGCGAGTAAACTGAAAGTATACGTGGCAGGGCAGACAGCAGGCAGTTGCGGTGGGTGTTTATGTGTAGTGTGTGTGTCCTGTTAGTGTTTGTGATATTATGTGTAGTGTGTGTGTCCTGTTAGTGTTTGTGACATTGTTTATTATAATATATGGAATGAGGAGGCGCCAGTGAAGGTTCGCAGAGCGGCGACGAAATCAAAAGGTTCGCAGAGTGGCGACGAAATCAAAAGTTTCGTGAAATTAGCGACGTAGTCCATCTAAATTATAACTAGGATACTTACCCCTTTAGAGAGAGGATGGAAACGGAGGCCTCTAGGGTTAGGGCTGAGGAACCTCTGAAAGCACTCCTTAGACAAGAGGGAGCCCCTTAAAACGAAGACTGCCAGGGCATTCCTGAACACTATAGAGAATCATGCCCCATGGTTCTTAGATGAAGGAAAAATCACCAGCCCTTTCCACCAGGGACAATCCCTATTTGGGGTTGAGTAAAAAATTGCCTGAAGGGACAGAAGCCAAGCTGCCGAGAGGCCATCCAAGAGGGGGAGGAAATATTAGAGGAAGTACGAGAAGAGCGTGCCTTCACAAAGGCATCGGAAGGGGGATCTGAACAGGGACTGCCATCTGATGAGGACATGGCAGTCAAAAAGGCCCGTGTGGGTACCTCAGTGGCCCCTCACCAAAGAAAAGAAGGAAGCAGCCCACACTTTAGTATATCAAAGACTGTTTCTTCTCCATCCTGCTTCACCCCAGAGACTGTCAAAGGTTTATTGCCACAGGGCATGGCTACTAGCCCCACCATGTGTATGTAAAGAAGGCCTTACAAACTGTCAGGAAACAGTTTCCCCTGATAATCATCTATCATTATATGGATGACATCCTTTTGTGTCATGAGAGCAGCAGGGAGCTAGAGACAACCCTCAGGGTCAGGGTATGGTGGAACGCACCCACCTCACCCTCAAGAATGCCTTATGTAAACAAAAACGGGGAATAGAAGAAGATTTTAGAACACTGGACAAAAATGGCCGCAGTGCAGCAGAGTGGCACGGCCAACAATCCAATCCAAAACACATGCCTAAAGTTTTGTGGAAGGATGTGTTGGAAGGAACATGGAAAGGCCCGGACCCAGTGATAATCTGGACCCGAGGCTTGGTTTGTGTTTTTCCACAGGACCAGCAGAACCCTGTTTGGGTGCCTGAACGTCTGATACACAGAGTGGAAAACCCCGGAGCAGAGGTACAAGATGATCGCACTGCTTCTGCTCCTGCCATGGATCCTACAGCAGGCGACGGCGGAGCCGAGCTGCAGCTGCAGCCACCGCCACGCTATCACCATTCCTACGGCAGAGATGCTGAATGGTCTGTCCCAGGCCACTGAACCTTCTTCAAGAACAATTGGACCTCTTGGGGGAGGTTTTGTCTGTGGGCTGCGTCCATTCTTATACGGGGGTGTATTACTGGTATTCCTTTTCATAATTATTCTAAAGCTGCCAACTTGTCCAGACAGTTAGGCAAGATGTTAAACACCACCAAAGCCTGGTCAGGTGTAGGTGTCATAGGAATATTGCTAATTGTGGGCTTCTCCTGCTTGGGAGGAAAGTCTGTTACAAAAACAGCAATGGGGAGAACGGAAGGTCCTGTTGCAGGCCATGGCAGCGCTAGAGGAAGGCATCTCCCCTAGAGTATGGCTTAATATGCTGGATCAGTAGTCAAGGACGGGTAAGATCGGGAGCTGCACATATCAACCTAAGACGGGTAAGAATGCCGCAGACTCCGGACGACCTAAGACAGGCATGATCCCGACAGCCCTTTGGTTATAAAACAATAAAGGGGGAGATGTGGGGGCCCGGCCTACGGCTGAGGCTGAGCCCCACTCTAGCTGGCACCACCCTTTCCCCTCTTCCCTGTTGGGGATTGGCCCAGCAGACTTCCGTACCCATGCACAGCTCGTGCTGCCCACTTAGAGTGGTGCGTGACACCTATCCGCTTAAAGGTCACGCATGATACTGTCCCGGATTGGTTGGGTGACTGAATATAAGGGAGCCCGCCGGGAGGGAGAGGGGCTTCCCGACAACTGCTGTAACCACCGTGAGAGATTAGACAATAAAGCCTAGAGAAGAATCAAGACCTTGGGCATGTTGCTTTGGTCCCTGAAGGGTCGTGACACTGGGTAGAGAATGGGCTGGAAAAAGTCAAGAGTGAAAGTGAGAAGACCAATTAAAATGCTGCTACAATGATTTAGGTAAGAAGTTATGGTGGTTTCATGGCAGTAGGGTTGAAGAGAAGTTGAAGAGTGTGCTAAATATCTTGCAGGCAGAATGGATATTACATGATGGAGGAATGTGAAGGAGGCATCAGCAATTAATCCTAGATGCTGGTTGGATAGTGAGATTAAGGTGACTGGAAAGGAAACTCATTTGGGAGGGAAAAATTGGTAAGTTTGGAGCAAATTAAATTTAAGATGCCCTTGAAACATCAAAATAGCTAAGCCAAGAAGAGTGCTTTGTACATCAGTCTGGGGCTCAGGGGTGATCTGAGCTAGAGATATAAATTTGGGGATCATTAGGTTGTCAATGGTATAAGAAGAGAGGTCCTCTGTGACCTTTCTGAAAACGTGTCAGTGGAGGTGGGAGATAGGTAGGCAGGTAGGTTCTAGATTACAGTGGGTGGACAGGCAGTTGAGGCAGTAATCAGATACAGACCATTCTTCGACTAGCTTGGAGAAAAAGGAAGTAGAGGATTAGAAAAATCTGGAGAGATGCATGGGGGTAGATTAGAGGTGTTTTATGATAAGAGTTTTCAGCTTGTTTTTAGGCTGTGCAAAAAGAGGTAGCAGAGAGGATGAGATTGAGGATCTAAGAGATTAGAAGGGGATGTGTATGTGAATTCAAGAAAATCAGTTTCCTGAGTTAGGAGAGAGAGATGGAATCCTGAGCACAAGCAGCAGAGTCAGGCTGGAAAAGGAACAGAAGCACCTGTTTATTTGAAATAACAGGGGCTAACCCAGAATGGTGAGGATCAAAGGAAGTTTGAAGTTGGACAAGACCACAGACAGATTCAGGCCTGAAGTGGCTTTTACTTTTTAGGGTGTAGTGAGAAGTGACTCTACATGCTGTTAGTGAGAGGGTGAGATCAGGGTTGAGATCTTTCTTAACTGTTGCTGCAAAGCCTGGGAAAAGACACCTGACTCCTCCATGATTCTTATCCCAAGCCCTCCCTATATCTCCAGGAGGCTTGTGGCTATCAAACCTTCACAGGATAGCTTTATTGATTTCAAATTCCAAATCCTCTCAATACTAAATTCCTTGATTGATTTTTTTATGTGTCATTAACATTTTTTATAGCATCCCAGGGCTATGAAGCTATTCATCTGCTCCATGTTCAAGTAAATTTTCAATTTAACAAGACTTTATGGCCTTTCCAATTTTCCTTGATTAGATGACATTAAAGAAAAGTCAAACATCTTTAATTTGTCTCAGAGGACCTAACAAAAGAAAACACTTCCCATCCTTGGGGTTGTGAGAGAAGAGAATATAAAGAAGTAAATTTTGTGTGGTAGCTAAGGCTTCTACTCCATTGCTCACGCAAGTATGATTGGTTCAGTCTTACATTGGGGGAATGTCTCCTTTATCATTCTTATTCCTCAACTAACAGTAGAGCTTTTCCCTTGTAATCAGATTTTAATCTTTAAAAAAGCTCAGTTATAGTCCTCATAGGTTATCAATTCAGGGAGAGCTGTTACAGCAAATAATGCAACACATGTTTTTCATGGAGAATTAAGAAATAGATAACAGTTTTCAGTATTTATGAATAGTTACTAGCAACATACGGATTGCATATTTAGGCAGGAAGATGCAAAGCTCATTTGAACTACATATTACTGTCATATGTTACTTTGGTGCTTCAAGTTATTACTTTTAAGATTTAAGATCTCTTCACATTGGTTTATCTATTGTTAAGAAGGGATACATTTTAAGTAAGATATTAAAGCTAAGCAGTGTTTTCAGTTGAAGCTTTTGAATTTTTTTTAGGTTAACATCAATGTAATCAAGAACTACTGGGTTTCAGCATGCTCTCTCCACAGTTACATCCTTTGACCCTTGACCCAAAAGATAAGTTCTGCTTCAGCTTCTAGGTCTATTCTAATCTGTTTCAGGGATACTTTTAGGAAATCTTTGGTTGATTCAGTGTCCTTGGCTGAGAGTAGGGCCAGCTGGCACTCTGCTTCTAAATCACTGATTTTCTGTTCCTTGCTCACCTGTTGGTTGCAAGATTCTCTGATGGAGAGCAGACTACCTGGGCTTGAATTCCCACTCCCCCACTATCCTTGCCCTGTGGCCTAGGTAAGTTATTTTACTTTTCGATCCTCAGATACATAATCTCTTCAATGTTATTAGCAATGCTTACACTACAGAGGTTTTATATTAATGCCTAGTTTTGGTCTAGGAAGTAGAAGGTTGTTCCATACTTTTCCCTGTTTTCTTCCAGGTTCCTGCCTTCATAGACTCCTGATAACATAAATTCTTACAGGCCTAAATTTCTGCTTCGCTTGAGATAAAAACTTAAGAAACTAGAGTTTTGGGACCTGCTGTTGGATCATTTTGGTGATGGTCACTATCTGCTTGAATTCCTACATATTAGCTCATTTCAGGGTGTGGGGAATATGGGGTTCCTATGGCCAGGATCCTCACTGAACTTAAACCACCTGATGATGTAACTGGCCTGTTGCTGGGCTGCTGCTTCCACACCTGTAGGCAGTAAGCTATTATTATGCTATATGGAGAGCTCAGCCCAGTGCTCTGGGCGGAGGCAGAGATGCTAGTGGTCAACCTACTGCCAGAGAACAAGTTTGGTAATAAACCCTTTCACCCCAAAGAACGTTTTGCTGTCAATTTCTTTGGTCACACTGAATCCATAGCGAACTTGCCTGGAGCTGAAACCCATTGGCAAGACACAGGGTCACAGGTACTAGGCCTCATCAATCTGTCCAGACAACTGATTGCATCGTACTGAATTGTCTCAATGATTATCAAATGACTGGATTTTCATCTATTGACTGACATCATATTTTATAACTTTAGACTGTCTGGCTGTTTGCACCTCCTGCATCCCTGCCACATGAAAGTTATGTTTAATTTCTGTCTCATTTATAGTTTTGGTCATTATATGATATGAAAAACGGACCTACATGTCATCTATTTTCTAAGTATGAATAATGAAAATTATCTCCTTAAAGAAAAGTAGAAACCTATAATAATAGAAATGTGATGTGCATTATAAAATGAACTATCCATTTTGGGAGAAAATGCTGATAATTTCAGCACTTGCAACTGACAACACAAAATCACTTCAAGTACTTGTCAGAATTCATTGCTTCTTTAAGTGAATAATTATAGGAAAAATAGAAGTTCCCATAGCCTGGATGCTCACCTGACCTTGATCTACGTGCCCACTGCGCACATACAATGCTATCTCATGCTTATGTCATACTGGCCTGTTGTGCAAATGCTTGCTTGCACGTGTGTTGGCAATGAGACATTATTGTCTTTGTTCTTGTATAAAGACCTCTGCCAGTGCTCTAGGTGGACTGTGACCTGTTGACTTGCTGTATGCAGACTCAGAAGATATAAATCTGTGTGCTGTATGAAAGCTGGATATGAATCCTTATCCCAATGCTCTGTTGTCATTTTTTGGTCTCTTCGAATCCAGGGTGAACTTGCTCGGAGCTGAAATCTGGCACTACAATAATATAAACCAATAAGATCTTGGAATTTTGAGAGGTTATCATATGCCAATATTGTCCAGCAAGAAACAAAGGTAAAAAAATCACAATCAATGGAAAAGAGGTCAAGGGTAAAAGGCAACCCATATATATGAGCAATCCATGACTTAGCCCTCTTCCCATGTCAGTTCCAAAAGCTTTTAGATTAACTAACTACTTATCTAAACTCTGCCATATTTATAAAACATTATTAGCCATTAATAAGTGATTAGGTTCATATTTCATTCCTATGGTTTGTGTTAGGTTGTCACTGGCATTTAAACCAGAAGTCACCATCAGTACTTTCCTATGCTAATACCTTTCAACCAGTTTATTTATACAATGCATTCTAAATTTAAAATATGAATTGAAGAATGAATAGTTCATGAATTTTCTTGTTCATTCCAGGTTGTAGTAGTAGTAGATCAATGTCTGTGTCTAAATTTATAGCTTTATCTATATAAACATCTTTATCTATGTCTGTATTTAGTAAAAATGGAAAATTAATGTAATTGCTTACTAATCAGATACTGGAGAATACATTTATTCTTCAAAAATACTATAGGGTCACTTGGAATTTCTGCATTTCCTTTACCATTTTGATGTTTAGATCTGGAAGCATTTTAGATGATCTTAATAAACATCTGTCTACTTCTCACATTACATTAAGAGTGTTATAATGCTCTGAATTAGCTGCTGCGTCTTTCTATGACCCTGAAAAATGAGGAAATGGCCTAGGCCTGGTATTCAAATAAATGGGCTCAAATGCTTGCATGTTGATGGCTGAGAAACAAGGAAACAAAGATAGCCCATCAGATTGAATCTTAGTGACTGAAATATTCTAATTACTAAGAAAGCAATCAGTGAAAAATGGCCTAAGAGGACAAACCCAAATCAGCCACTGGACCTGAAAAACACAAGGTTGGGCCCAAACCACAGCCTCATGAAAACCATCTATCATTCTTGTTCCTCCCACAAAGAAAGGCAGATGTACACAAGACTCTGACCCACTGTTCTTCTAAAAGACAACAATTTACAATCCTTCAGGTGGACAGACTATAGAACCAAAGTCAGTCTCATAAGGTCTTTTCATATTGAAATGTTTTTCTTCCCTTATTAGTGAAGCTTGGGTGTTGGAAGGCCTTGGGAGAAACTCTGTTCTGAGAAGGAGAAAGCATGGGTTCAGAAATTGTCCAGCTAAAGCAAGCAGACTTCCCCTAACAGTTCAAAAAGATAGCTGCATTGAAATGACCCTGAAGCCACCAATATGAGGGAAAAATGTCACAATCTTGTGAACTCATTGAGAAGTTGGTGGAGTAAATTCAGCTAAATACATCCTAGTGTCAATAACTCAGTGAAAGGATGAATTTAACTGGATCAAGCAAACATCCCTCATTCTGATTCCCCTGTCCAAGTAACTCACAACTTTCAATTTCCAGCGTGCAGTTTTGTTCATCTAGGGGATATCTTCGAAGATCCATCATACATGCAGCTGTGGTTGTGATCCTGTCAGGATGAGAAAAGACAGCATCATAAGGGTGAGGACTTTTACTTCTAGGTTTCCAAGCCCCGAATCAGCTTTACCCTCTGTCATAAATATTTTGTGATTGAAAGTTTTGAAGGTGGGCAGATTGAGTTCAAGTCTTTCTTTGCTGCCTACTAACTGTGTACGCTTGGGCTAGTTAGTTTATCTGCATGAGCTGAGGTTCCCTGTCAAAACACCTCTTGCATGGGAAGGTGTGAGGATTAAAAGGGATATTTGCTGCAAATCTCTTAGTTCGGTGTCCCATACTTAGTAAGGGCTCCACAAAGATGGTCATTCTTACAGTTTTTATTATCCCAGGGGCTGTCCTGTGTCCACTAGCATCCTAGCAATGTCCTTGCCAGTATGTGCAGCACTCTGACCTTATGAGTATGAAGAGGTCTGCGTTATGTTTCAAAAACTGCCTTCCTTTCCTCACACAACCTGCTAATAAAAACACCATCATGTATGACTTTGGTGTCTTATATTCTCCACTGTTAGAGAGATTTATAAGACTCATTGCTAAGGTCTATATGAAGCAGGTAGCCTATAACTGGTAAAGAAACACTATCTTAAGACCAATGTTCATATCATATTTACCAGCTCCCACTGAGCTTATGTGTTTATGCAAATCCTAGGACCCTGACTCCAGAAATCCTCTCTGGGTTCCCACTCTCCCTTCATTTTCTCTTGCCTGTACTGATTTCCTGGAATGTGGGGGTCTGAGAGTACCTTAAATTCCCATAGCCAGTCCAGTCTTACAAACATCTGATGACATTTTGGAATTGAAAAAGTACTTAAAAATTAATTGCTTGGTCCTCTAACACAAAGTAATGTAATTAGAATTTAGAGAATACAAAAGATTCAAATTTGTGATTTCCTTTCTATCTTAAACCAGGAGCTACAACACTGGAAATTTTTCATCAATACTCTCCACAAATAAAAGCCCAGATCTACAAGGTGGAGATGTTCTGAATAGCAGTCTGCCATGCACTCATCTGTACCTCACTTGTTTTCATTAACAATGCATCTTGGGTTCTTTTCTCTATCAGTTAATAATAAGCTGCCTTTAAAAAAATTTACTATGATGTGACAACTGTATGGAAATACCATGATTCATTTTCCCAATCACCCTTTGGTGGGCATTTACATTGTTTCCTAACTTTTACAAATGGAGATGCTTGGAATATATTGGTATGCTCTACTGTGCCTGACTATATCTGTTGACTACTTCTAGAAAGGGGATTGTTAGAAAAAAAAGGTAAATGCATTTAAAATTTTGCCACATTGCCCTTCATAGAGGTCGTACCAATTTGCACTCCTATCAGCAGTGTATGTGAATGTGACAAAGTACTCTTCATACCTATGTTTTTGAGGCTGCTGAGGCAGCTTAGTGTTCTGGTCATTCATGTTAACACAACAGACACCTTCTGAAGAACATTATTAGGAATAACCCTCACCCTTTCCAATTTCTCTTTGGTTTTCCTTATGAAAGACACAAAAGTTCACAGAGGTAAACATTTGGACATTCTCTTTGAAGCTTTCCTTAGACAGGATGTTGGTCAATTTAATCAGATCTTTTTGTACACGAGGCCAGAGCAAAAGGAATTTTAAAGTTGATTTTTAAAAAGGTCTTTGAAGTATTTTACCAAAAAACTGAAGACTAGTTGTATTACAGAATTAAGCCCATTAAGTGATTTTACTAGATTCCTTCTTGCTGTCACTTCCATTATCATCTGAGTTCATTATTTTTTCTCTTAACTATATATCATGAATATCTATTGTTGCCTGAAAACAATGCCACAACATACATGGCCCACCAAGTGTTTCAAACACCCTTAGTAAGACAATACAATAAATATTTTTAAAACTTAAAAAAAATCATATATTTACTCATATTCCTTATTTAACAGCTGCTTATTACTAAAAAACCATGAGGAGGTGAACTTTCTCTAGAACTTACTAAAGTGTGGCCAGTCCTATGCCCCATGACTTAGCCAGTGACTCTCAGCCTGAGATAGTTTTTCCCTACAGAGGACATTAGGCAATATGTGGAGACATTTTTGATCTTCAGGGTAAGGGGTGGAGGCTTGGTAATGGCATCTGGTGGGTAGAGGCAAGGAGTGGTGCTAAAAGGCCTGCACCACCCAGGACAGTCCCCCAGTGGTATATCTGTTTCAAAATGTCACTGGTGCCAAGGTTGAGAAACCCTTTTTGCAGTGGTGATTTTCAAACATTTTTCCTCAGAGTAAACGTTTATAAAATGAAATCTTATAGAGAATCTCAGTATATAAAATACAAATGAAGTAAGTGAAAGCCATACTTTGTTAATATAAAATTTCCCTGTATATTCAAATGTTGACATTTTTAAAGAGCACACGAATTTGAAAGCAGTGGTTACAGTGAGAATTATGGCTTCAAATCTCCCTTAGCACTGATTATTTTTGTGTTGCATTTTATTTATGTAATATTGAGAAAAGCTTCATAAATAGGGAAACACTTGCTTTTAAAATCTCGGAATGACCAGCCATGGGCAACCTTGACGTGGGTGGGAAAAACCCTCAGGTGCCAAATAACCACCTCTGGGATTGATGACACCTTTGCATTATATACATCATGAATATCACATAGGCGGTCAGCTTCTGCAAGTTACTTAATGATGAATTAAAGGAAAGCTTTACTTGGTGCTCCGTGAGCTTCATAAGTTAACTTAGCAACAGAAGTTAATGCTATCGTGGTCTTGAATGCATTAAAATGTGGTATAGTATACATTACAGTGTATCTATTTCTTATCATAGCTTAAAGTAATGATAGTATTTAAAAATTAGATGAGAGTGAAATATTTGTGGAACTATTAAGGAGCTTTAGGGGTACTTGAGAACATCATTTGACCCCCACTGGTCAACATATCTCATCTAATTGACCTCATTTTCAGATACATGTCATCTGGTTAGTTAACCACATCATTTCAAAAAAAGGGCATGCATTGAAATCTTATGCTGAACTACTGATTTGCACATTGTGAGGCTCTGGAGTTTCTACAAAGCAATTTGAAAGGCAACAAAACACTGTCTGTAAAATGAATAACAAATGTCTCTTGTGTGTGGTTCCTACAGTTGTGAGTGATTAAAAAAATACCTAACTTTTAGAAAGCATAACTGAATTTACTGTTGCTATCCATTATGATGAATGCACTTGGCAAGCAGTAGATATTAGATATCTAATTGATAATCACATTGGGAAACTATGTATGGACACCAGAGACTTGCCCACAACCTGAGGTTTTTTTTCACCTAGTATTTCTGGACCACTTTATTCTCCTGCCCCATATCCCATTATGATACCAAAGAGAGTTGAATAGTCACAGCTCAGAAAAGGGGTGTCAAGGCAGTTCTGGGACCTTGAGCTACAAGGAAGTCCTGACCCATCTGGAGAACACTGACATTAGGGACACAACTTCCTTCTTGGGGCCTATCTGTTCTAAATTTCAACTTCTTATTGGCTGAACTTGAATTAGGTGCCAACTATCCCAAAATTATCTAGTAAGATCTGGAAGGAAAGTCACATGTATACAAATATGGCCACCAGGCACCTATAAGGGTCTCTTATTTGAGAAGGGAGGGAGTCATGGAGACACCACTAGCAGGTACTCCTAAAGTCAGGTTGTGGCCTATTGCAATGTATGCAGCAGAGTGTCAGACTGCTAATTCAAGGGCTTGGCATGTCCAGATTTTGTAATACTTATGGCTAAGTGAGCTGAGGGCCCTGAGCTCTTTGTGCGAAAAAATTGCTCAGCAAGAATTCCCAGGATCATCAATAAGAAGAGAGAAGTCCCCGGGCTGAGAGCTCTTCTGTCTTCTGGCTGAGAAGAAACAATGAACATCTCTAAGAATGATTGCTCCCTGTTTTTCCATTTTTCAGTTTGCAGAATGTGATTGCTCAGCAGTGGTTAGTCACCTCTACAATTAATTAACACATCCACACGGAAATGTACTCACACCGTGGCTGAAGCAGCCTGATACTCTAAATCTCCTGTGGAATCAAAGGTGCCAGAGATCACAAAACTGGATGTGTTGAGGGATTCAAGACTGAAGTGTTCTTTGAAGTTTGTTTTTGAACTTTTCACACTCAAGTCATTCATTCTGAGTGTGTGAAAATATTATTATTGACTGATAGCAAATAAAAGTGCAATAGAGTAGAACCAGCTAAAGGCAAAAGCATTAACTGACTTTTTCTGAACACAGCCTTCCCAGAGGTACAGATTCATGACAGCATAACATTCATCTGTCTTCTTTCAAAGACGTTTAGGATGGCTTACATTATATCCAATTTATTGACATTTTAAAGGTTAGGTCAGAACACTGTAATAGGCTGCTAGTTAGAAACTATGGTCCCATGATACTTTGGGATGGATGGAAATAAGTTGCTGTAGTATTCATTTATTAAGGTGCATTTATTAAGGTCACTGACCTTAGAGTCACTGTAATTGCAAATTATGTATATTTGATGTCTAAGGGCAGCTTGACTCTCATTGCTGACAAAACATAATCCAGGATGTCCTGGCTCATAAGTAGCTTAAAATCTAGCTGCCCCCTGCTCCCCAACACATGTGTACACACATATACATATAGAGAGGACATTTTTGCAAATAAGAATGTGAACTTATATGAATTTGTTCATTTTAATAAGTGAACAAATTATGTACATATGGTTGAGATTTTCCTAGAATCTCTACTTTTATAGGGATGAGCTCCCAAGTTTTAAACATGATCTCTGTAGAGCATAACTACAAGTTTAATAGAATGCATATTTAATGCATATTTAATAGAATTTGTGTGAAAAGAATATGAGGAAGGAGAGGGGAAAAAAGCTTGAAAATGCTGAATCCTAATCACACCCCTGAGATTGGTGAGATTGATGTTGAGTAGCAGTTACAAGATGGGTATTAGTATCACTTAGTAGAGTTTGTTTGAAGAATGGCTGCTTTGGCCTCTAGGCTGCAGCCTTAATCCATGTTAGGTTTGTCACCCAAAAGAACTGATGAGGGAAAAATGGATGGGTTAACCTAAGCCATGACTAGTGAGTACATAGATTCTTTTTTTTTCCCTTAGCTAACATTTATTGAGTAGTGAAAAGAACATGTATAACATGTATTATCTTCAGAGATGGCACCACATTTTATTTTCAGTAGGCTACTATGTGGCAGTAAATATCTTAATGTTAGGAAGTGAAATCCTATGGACAGGAGGCATGAACCATAAGTAAGTAAAAGGAGATGAAACAGCTGTCTGAGATCTATGAGGAATTTAAGTGTGAGGGAACAAAATGATGGGTGGCAAAATTTTTCAAGAACAGTTAGACTTAATATTTAATTTTAAGAATTTTGATTGGTTTCCTTAAACCAAGCCACACATGCACAAAAATACACACACATACATTATTTTCATTTTTATTTTTATTTTTATTCTTGGAAAAGAGTCAAATTCTTGGAAAAGAGCCAAATTCCATATCTTAATCGCATTCATGGAAAATATTCTATAAATTGAATCAATTCAGCAAAAGCAAAACTTCAAAGCCATAGATGGCCACATCATATATGCCTTTTGGGAGGAAGCCTCAGCATTCCTTGGGAAGGTACTGGACTCCCGCACATAATAGGTTGTGGGTTTGTTACTCTTACCTAGATCTTAAGGGGCAGAGTAACCTTAGCTAATATGCTAGACTTATAAGATGGGCATGGTGCTAAGCACCTTATATGCCGTGTTAGTTTCCAATTGCTGTTGTAGTACATTACCACAAATTTTGTTGCTTAAAGCAACACAAATTTATTGTCTTACAGTTCTGGGGCCAGAAGTCCTAAAATCGAGGTTTCTGCAGGATGGTGTTCCTTCTAGAGGCTCTGGGGGAAAATCTATTACCTTGCTTTTTCCAGCTTTTAGAGACTGCATTCCTTGGCTTATGGCCCCTTCCTCTATCTTCAAAGAGCATCATTCAAACACCTGCTACTATCTTCATGTCCTCTCACCCTCATCTGCCTTCAATTTATAAGAACCCTTGTGATTACAGTGGGTTTACCCAGGTAAAGCAGGATAATCTCCTCTCAAAAATCCTTAAATTAATCACGTCTTAAAAGCCCCTTTAACAGGTCAGGTAGCATATTCACAGGTCCTGAGAGTTAGGATGTAAACTTTTATGGGATAAATTGTAGAATTTCCAGAATCCCCTGCCTAGACAGTTCATTTACATATCAGTAGGTGTTTACTACTGCAGAGCCTTCCATGATCTGGGGCAAAGGGTGGAGAGAAAGGGCCATTCTCTCCTCCCCTCCATTCCTGGTATGTAATTGGTCTGATGTATTTCTCCCAACCTATCCTTTCCCTTGACTTATTTCAGTTTCACAGGCTAGGAATACCCTTCCCCCTGGGTCGGGAACACCTTTCTCCCCAGAGCAAAATACCTTTGGAGCGTTATTATTCTGACTACCACACATGCATTATTTAGCTTATTACTTACAATTGCCTTATTATGTTGATAACATTTTTATGCCAATTTCAAGGATGAAGAAACTGACACCTGATGGAGTTAAGAAACATTTGCAAGTTTACGCAGTCTGCAAATGGTAACATAGGAATTCAAATTTGGATATGCTAGAACAAAGAGCTAAGGTTTATTTTCTTTCCAGTTATTATATTCAGAGCAGAAATGCCTAAGCAGGGAACAATTGGTTCAGTAAATTTTGTCTCACTACTAGTAAAATAAATTATAGACCTAAAAGCTGAATTTACTATATATTTTTAGTGTTCATTTAATTATCAGTAATTCAAGACATACTTTACCCAATTGATAATAAGTAGAAAATGATAGAGGTTTTACCAAGAGTCAGGCAATACTGTGAGAACTGAAGTTATGGCAGTAAAAATATCCAACTGCATTTTCATGCTATTATAATTTCTTTGTTTTTTGTCTGTTTTTAATGCTGTCAGTTCTCAGAAGATGGAAGATAGAGCCACTGTCTATTGATTTTATAAAACAGCCAGTAGGGCATACTAACCTCTCCTTTAGATAAGCCATTTTTGCCATTTTTCTAGACATCCAAATATCTCATATCAGAGAAATGTTTACATTATCAAGAAAGTGTGACAATCACTCAGGAGGAAGAAAGTTCAATCCTACAATTACTTGGTTGGACAAAAAATGCCTAAAGCTATGTCTGTGGGGTTTCATGAATAGAGGTATTATGTAGTTGGATGAAGATTGGAACAGGGAAAGACAAGTGGGTTATTATATGCACATATAAATTCAGTGCTTGGTACAGCATAGTCACTCAATTAACTGTAGCTATTACTATTTTTAAACTATATGCTTCTAAATAAATACATGTAGGATTACTAATTCTTATATAATGTAAGATTAGTGAATGATCATAGTCAAACACCTGGAAAATACAGAAAATTGTAGATAAGAGAATAACAATGATCCATAATCTTATTATTACCACAATCTTTTTATCAATTTCCTTTCTTCTAAGTATATTGTTTAATAAAGTTGAAATTTCACTTTACTTAACAATTTCATTTTCTGCTTTTGGGTCGCCCTTAAAGGTAAGACTTTTTGGGAGTCATTGGTATTCTCCATGAACACAATTTTAATGGACACTCATGATGCTGTGATAGAGATGCCCCACAATACTTAACCATTCCTCTGCTTCATGCCATCCTATGTACTCTGTGGTGATGGTTTAAAAGAATTCACCCTGAAAAAATAGCTTTCTTATTGCTAATCTCATTTTTTAATTTTTTTAATTCCAGGTTTTCACTTTCTCTCCTCCCTCTGTTTTGTACATTAGTGCTGAATGCTGACAGCCTTCTCTGCAATCCCAAGCAGTCATTTTCAGATAATCAGCTACATACCAAATGTTGTGTAAATGGGCTCATTTTCATTCATTTATGTCAGGCCAAGGTGATTCATGAACCACTTGCAAATATGAAAAGCTGTTCATAAATCAGAGTAGCCTGGGGCAGGGGAACAAAATAAAAAGGTAGTAATATGGCAATGGTAATTAATAGGATCTTGTCCAGGAGCCTATGCCAGTCTCAGTCATGTCTTATCATAGATGTCTGGCTGAGTTCAAGACAGACTATTTTCCCCAAGTTATATCACTATATTCATATAGCTGTAGAGTCTCAGAGCATGTATTACATTTCTACGATGTTTAATATTTCCTAGTAACCACTGGCTTAGATCTGTATTAGGTGACAGGAAAAACAAGGCTTCCTCCTCCAAATCAGAGTATCTTTTTTCTCATCATCATGACCATCAGGGATTTCTCTGGCAGACAAATTTCAGGGAATTAAAATAGTAACAAGTTCTTAAACAACAGGATGGAACTTAGACATTGAAGCCAAAGTCAAAGTCAAAGAAAATGTTTACCTTTGACGGAATGCCATGATTTGATACTTAGTATGTGTGGGTAGCTAAACAAGGAGTCAGACAAAATTAGGAGGTAAAGCAATGAAATGGATCTTCTTTCACATCATTAATTTTTCTTTGGCTTATTTGCAAAACTGCTCTGTTGCTTTGCCACCTGATGATTTTTCCCAGAATGTAGAGCTGACACATTTACTGAAGGGGAATCATAGTGATTTTGAAATGGCACTCCTAAAGGAGCAAACTAAGATTCAGGAGTGATAGAGCATTAACATACTGCATTGTCTTAGGACAATGGCTTTATTTTGAGAAACCAAACTGAACCAAAAACAAATACAGTAAGACAGCAATAAAAACTGTGCAAATATTTTAAACTTTCCATGGGAATAAGAGCAGGGCTTTCTCTTTTTTAAATAAGTAATAAATTTAAAAAATAGTCTGAAATTAGGGAGGATATTACTTCTAACATGACAACTATTAGCACTATCGTGTATTTATTTTTGTCTCCCCCCTCCCAATGGCTCTGGGCTTTTTGAATGCTAGGATTCTCTTTTCTTCCTTTTGAATATTAAAATCATAAACATTTTCCTTCTTGACTCAGGATTGAAAATTTTTCAGTAGGAAACAATATACTGTATGTTGAACATTTGGTGGTTTTCAAGTTTATCAGTTTAAAATACAGTTAAGAAACATTTACATGAATATATAGCTTTTTCCATATTTTGATACTTTATTTAGGATAAAGACAAAATAAACAAAATTAGTACATCCAAAGATATGAAAAATGTTATGGCTTCTCACAGTATATATAGCCAAAATACTTTCTTGAAGAACTGTCCTAAATTACAGTGCAAGACAGTATCAATTTCCCTATACTACTGTGCAAATAGAGATTGTACTGCTTTTGTTAGTAGATGAAAATGGTACTTTTAATTTGTTATTTTACTTTTTAAGTTACTAGCACAGTAAAGTATTTTTTAAAAAATATTTATTTATTTATTTTGGTATCATTAATCTACAACTATATGAGCAACATTATGATTACTAGGCTCCTGCCATCCTCAAGTCCCCACCACATACCCCATTACAGTCACTGTCCATCAGCATAGCAAGATGCTGTAGAATCACTACTTGTCTTCTCTGTGTTGCACAGCCCTCCCCGTGCCCCCCACCCCCTACATTATGTGTGCTAATCGTAATGCTCCTTTTCCCCCCTTGTCCCTCCCTTCCCACCCATCCTCCCCAGTCCCTTTCCCTTTGGTAACTGTTAGTCCATTCTTGGGTTCTGTGAGTCTGCTGCTGTTTTGTTCCTTCAGTTTTTTTTCTTTGTTCTTAAACTCCACATATGAGTGAAATCATTTGGTACTTGTCTTTTTCCACCTGGCTTATTTCACTGAGCATAATACCCTCTAGCTCCATCCATGTTGTTGTGAATGGTAGGATCTGTTTTTTTCTTATGGCTGAGTAATATTCCATTGTGTATATGTACCACATCTTTATTCATTCATCTACTGAAGGATACTTAGGTTGCTTCCATTTCTTGGCTATTATAAATAGTGCTGTGATAAACATAGGGGGGCATCTGTCTTTTTCAAACTGGGCTGCTGCATTGTTTGGGTAAATTCCTAGGAGTGGAATTCCTGGGTCAAATGGTATTTCTATTTTGAGTTTTTCGAGGAACCTCCATACTGCTTTCCACAATGGTTGAACTAATTTACATTCCCACCCGCAGTGTAGGAGGGTTCCCCTTTCTCCACATCCTCGCCAACATTTGTTGTTGTTTGTCTTTTGAATGGTGGCGATCCTTACTGGTGTGAGGTGATATCTCATTGTGGTTTTAATTTGCATTTCTCTGATGATTAGTGATGTGGAGCATCTTTTCATGTGCCTGTTGGGCATCTGAATTTCTTCTTTGGAGAAGTGTCTGTTCAGCTCCTCTGCCCATTTTTTAATTGGATTATTTGCTTTTTGTTTGTTGAAGTGTGCAATCTCTTAATATATTTTGGATGTTAATCCTTTATCTGATATGCCATTTATGAATATATTCTCCCATACTGTAGGATGTCTTTTTGTTCTATTGATTATATCTTTTGCTGTACAAAATATTTTCAGCTTGATATAGTCCCACTTTTCATCTTTGCTTTTGTTTCCCTTGCTTGGGGGGATATGTTCATGAAGTTGCTAATGTTTATGTCCAAGTAAAGTATTTTTAATATATTTGTTTATATGTTGTATTTGGAACCACTCTTTCTCTAGAAACCAAAATCATTAGTGATGTATAAATCTATGATTAAAAGACCACTAGGAGAATTTTACCAAACATTAGGGAGGAGTAAATGGAATCACGTTATTAAAGTAACTTTGCTTTTGTCTTGCTCAGTTAATTAGATGAATGGTATCTGTTGAATTTAATATCTTCACTGACATATATTTTCATGGTTCTAATGTTAAAATATTTTGAGGGCTAGATATAAATTATAGAAATAAAAATCTAAAGTAATGTTATGTTACATAATGAATGTCTTCAAGATTAAGTTAATTGAGGGGTGATCATGTATTTCTAAAAGACCAAAATGGGAAAGGAATTTTATAAGTTTCCAAGTAAATGATAAAGCATCCCAGATACTGCAATAATAATAACATATAATAAAAAAAGTGATAAACTAAAATAAAATTTCAGTTCTTTGCTCTTGTAAGCATAAATCTCCAAGACGGAGCTTCAATATAAAATTAGGTTTCTCTTATATTCATTTTTTTTGTAAGTGCTGTGCGAACTAGGTAAATTCTGGAGAGTTCAGTCTGACCTAGCCATTCTACTTCTAAGTACTCACTTGCTTGCACACAGGAGGCAGCAATAGAAATGTTTCTCAAACACACAGGGAGGGCAACGTAGGTGGAGAAGAGACTGCTTGGGGTGGAGATGGAGCTTTAGCCGTCCCTGAAAGTTCCCCTGCTCCTCCTCCCATCTGTTCTTCCCTGTCTGTTCCCTTCCTTCCTCCCACTCTTCCTCCCTTCTCTTCCTTTTGTTGTCCATATTTATGCCAATTTTTCTTTAAAGAAAAATGAATTAAATAGGGTGATGTGTTAACATATTTTTAATCTCCATGACCCTCCAATCTGATATCCTCGGATGAACAGATAAATCTTCAAATAACCCACTTACACACTTATTTTAAATGTTGTTTTGAACTAGGTGTAGCTACCTTCCTGTCCCTCATTACTAGAATTACTATAAAAAAAGTAAAGGAACAGAAAGTTTATCTCCCCCTTACATTGACTTTATACCTAGCAGGCACTAAGTAGTGGACAATTTATAACCTGAAATGAATCCCGTCAGTGAAGAAATTATCAATTTATATGGATCTTGTCGTTTGAAACTGACATGTATATTTCTCCACATTTCTCATGCAATTTGCAATTGTACACTTATTTGATTACTTGTGGCTGCTTAAATAGATGATAAGTGTCATGAGGGAAATCATCTCTCAATAATTCATTTCCTAGTGTCCAGCCCAGGGTCTGGGTATTGAGGTATAGATTAATGGAATTAAGCATGTAATTTAAGGGAACACTGAAATAATTACTTATCTAAAGAAGACAGGAAAAGACCAGTGTGATGTCTCGCCTAAAAATTATGTCAGTGTTACTTGGAATACAAATTTGAGATAATGATCCATTTCCTCCATCCCAATACAATTTCTTATTAAAAATCATCTTGGGTGCATTTGCTAAATAAACAGCCACAGGCTATTGTCAGTTGGATAATTTCTAGGGACATGGAGCTGCTTAAAACATGCTTAAATTAAGCCAGATACCATAGGACTTCTCATCTGTTATTGTTGTTAGATGCACTGTGGCTTAAGAAAGAAGTGACTATAATACTGGTGTTGGCATTAAATAGTCCAAAATGTAAACATAAATGCAGATATTTCTTGTTCCTGGTATGGAGAGAACTGATGGAGAAGAGCCTTAAGGTACAAAATGTTGGTTTCCTTTCCAGGAGCAGAACAGGGATTATCACTGCCAAATGGATGAATGGATGGGGCCTTCAGTGGCTGATCTGTGCTAGTCTTCTCTGCCGTGTTTAGTGCGTGGGCCATTGGCTGGACTTTTCTATGTGAAAAGCAAGAATTTGCATGGCAGGAGACAATTTTTGTCTTTAATCATTAAAACATCAAATTTATTTCACTATCATTAGAATTCTAACTTCATAGGCAATCAATAATTAAAATTTAGGTTATCTGGCTGATTTCCACTTTAAAAAGTGAAAAAAAATGAAGGAATATTCAGATAATTTATTCGAAAAGAGTACATGTGCACGTATATGGATTGCTGAAGTTCAAATACATTCTGCTAAACAAGGAAAATTATATATAGCTTTGCAGATGTTACATTAAGCATAAAGTGATTTCTCTGACCATTATCCTTGAGAACAATGAAATTCATTATGACCATTTTCAGGTTCACGGAAACTGGAGTGTTCCAACTAATTCTGGTAATTAATTACTCTGAAAAAAAGACTGTTTTAGCACCTTGACCATGTAAACAAATAGACAAGTAGTGCAGTCCAATTATCCAAAAACTAGATAAATTAGAACTATATTTTAGAAGATAACCATTATCCTACTAAGTAAATTAAAAAATGCTGTACCCAATAAAACTTTTTCTTAAATTCTAATTATTTAAGAAACTATTATGCAATAAACATATAGAACCTAATTTTTAATATTATAGATACATAATAATTTGGGTTTAAATAGCATGATGCCTCATAGTAAAGGATTCTTGAATTTTGTATATTTTAAAATACTTGAATGCAGTTTATTAGCTTAATATTTGGGAATCTTGTACTAATTAATCAGTAATATTATACTAAGTGGTACATTTGAAAACATTCAGAGTTTATAATTTCACTTATGTAAATAGAAAGTATTACTCATGAAGAAGGTGTAAATAACATCTATCTCCCTCTTAAGAATCCTTTCTTAAAATTCACATTCAAATTTTCCACAAATAAATTGCTTTATTTAATTGAGAAATTTACATGCTACATTTAATATTGCAAATAGAATATGAAAGTACTTTGCATATATTATCTCCCCAAATCTTCACAATATCCCTCTCTGTTGGGAATTGCTTTTGAGTCAGAAGATAAATCTGTTATATTGGAGAAGGGAAACATATGATTACCATATGTTTACTCTTGACCTGTGGAAAAAGTGTAGGTCTGAATTTGGAAGCACTCTGTATGTATCTGTATCTGTAATTCTCATTTGGTAGGGAAACTTGTGAAAGACTTTGAAATGAACCAAAATGACTACTAGAAGGCTAGTGGCAGGATTATCTCACATTTCATTGTCTAAGAGCTCTGTAGAAAAATGACAGTAATGCAAACGATTCTTATCCACAGAATTGCAATGGTATTTGATTATTATGCTCTGGATACTGGCCAGTTTTGCTAGATTGCATCTATTTGTAAATTCTTCTCAGTATGTTGTGTCTTTTCAGTATCTTGATCCTTTGGATGCTTCTTTGAACTAGTTGTAACCTCTTACTAGTTCTCTCATTAGTTAATGAGTTATTGAAATCCTTGACACATGTTTGTTTTATATTTTTACGTGATTTTATCTTCTAAAAATGATTGCCCTTCAACAATTTTGGAAGTAACTTATCAAGATGACCAATGGGTTTACCTAACAGTCAGGTAAAATGTGCTGCCAGAAAAGTGTACTTTACAGGTAACTTAAACTCAGGCATGTCTTCTCTTGATTTCTAGAGGTGAAATATATATTTTTTGATTCATTTTGAAGAGAAACTCAAGAATATAACTTTGCTGACTATGTTTCTCTTTTCTTCCCCCTTCACTGATTTTCTGTTTTGTTTTTGTTTCCTGTTTGGTTACAGCCAATAAGTTATTCCCCAATGGGGATAGCAATGACTGAGGAATTGGTTTCATGGTCTGACCATTTAATGGCTTCTGTAAATAGGTTAATGAATTATAGATCTAGAGTTCCATAGTGTGTTGGATGAGAGACCACAGAGAGTCTGGTTTGTTAGTCTTTTCTGTTTGTTTTATCAACTTGTACATTTTGAGTTCAAGTCAGTTAAGAATCTTGTGCCCAGAGAATTGAAAGCAGCTGTTTGATATCTGGACCTTGCCTTTTTGTGTTACTCTTCCACCCTCGACCTATGGCAAGAGTGCAGATCTGAACTGATAAGCTCTGCAAGTGTCTTTGCATCTATAATTCAGACGGCCTGTACCTCACCTCTCATTATATGAGAGTACTAATAAATTAGATTATAAAGACTTAATAAATTGCAGCTCTGTTCTGATTGGTTAAATAAGTACTAATAAAGATAAAATATTCTTAAATTCCCAGGAAATAAGGAAAATTATACTTCTAATATTTTAAATGTTCTTGATTTAAAACATTTTCTTATCGAAGCTAACTCAGAAACATTTTAAGGATCCAAGTTAACTGAATTAAGAAAATACTTGATAAATGGACCTAGTTTAATAAGTTTGGTTTAATATAAAACAGCCATGTCTTTTCAGATTTATCAACATTAAGTATAATATGAGCATACAATTTATTCTACTTTGGTTTGATTTCCCTAAATTTATATATTTATTGATCAAATGTGCTAACATTAATACTACATATTATTCAAGATGATAGAAAATGTAGATTTATTTTCAATGAAGTCAAATCATTATTCTGACAAACTTTACTTCAACAATAAGTATGTTTTGTAATACATCAACTTGAAAGTAGTTTTCATATCTACCTTAGAGCCTTGGAGTGATATTAAATTGTAATGGATTATCATTGGGTACCTAGATAATTCCTAAGTAAATAAAATACTTAAGCATTGATTTCTAAGCATAATTTTAAATCTATACACTGTTGCTACTTATTTCTCTATGCTGTGGAATGGCTAAGGCTTTGGGGATATTAAAGAATGTATTTATTTTTGCTACTTTAAAAGGATGATGAAAGGATGTACATGTCTGTAAAAAGTCATGTTATATGTGTCCAAGAATCTGCTCATCTGCTGAAATACTTATGTGTGGAAGACAGTTTTCAATTGTCTATTCTAGTTTTCTTTGTGAAATACGAGTTCATTTATTTGGTTAAAAGTCATCATTAATGGGACTGACTGAGACCATCCTAGGAGTAACAGTGATAAAGAAATATACCTGCGTGGTGACAAAGAAATATACCTGATATCAAATAGTTATTCTCCATTCCACTGGACACATTAATAATAATAATAACAACGGAACGATAATAATGTCTTTATTACTTAAGTAAAAAATAAAAGTTTTATCCTAAATTCATATTAACATCTTGGTGTCATTATGAAAATAGTTTTAAGACTCCCCTGATAAAGAAGCACTGTACTAGCCTGAAGTTTATGTATGTTACTGGATATGAAAGAACATGATAGAGGACAACCTCAGAAAGTGAATTTTATTTGCCTTGATTTATAATATCTGAATCTGATAATAACCTATGAAACATATTAAGATTTTAGCAAAGTTTGACTAAATATTGATGGGATTGCTTACTTGACTTACTGATTAATGCCTTTTCCTACAGTGTGAAAGATTATTCTTTACTTTCTGTGTAATCGGCTACCTAGATAGCAAGCACTCTATCTCTTAATTTTTTGTGTGCTTTATATTGACTTTATTATTATCTTGATTATTTAAGAAAAGAAAGGTAACAGAGCTGACACCTGTCACCCTATCTTAACCAAATCTCTGACAGCTTTTTGGTTTGCTATTCTTAAACCAGATTATATATATCTATAGCATATATATATATCCATGCCTATATGTATATATTTTTTACATGTAAAACTATCTGCTAGTTTTCTTAGAGGGCCCCTGAAAAATCACAAAGTAATTTTTAAGAGTTGTCAAGTAAGAAGATATGCTCATCTTGCCCCCAATTAAATCTATATAGGTAAACTGTTAGTAACATTAGTATTTCAGAAGGTTAGACTTTATGGGAAGTTCCTGGAAATTTGTCAGTTTCCCATAATATATATTAACCTCAAGAGAAACATTGCTCAAAACTCTTACCAAATAGCTCTTATATTTTTAGCTTTTCTATTTTTATCAGAGTCTTGATGATGCTTTTCCTGAAGACATTAAACAACAACAGCACAGGACTTTCAGTCATAATTTCAGATATTACTTAAAATGTTTACTCTTCTACAATCTTACTTCATTAATTTTAAGCTAGCATCCTCTAGACAGTAAGGACCCATTCTGGCCCCACACGTGCTATTCAGATCTATTTCTAGACAAAATTGCAAAGCAGGCATGACAATCTTTCAACATTTCCCACTGCATTTGGGGGCCGTATGCCCTATCTGCTAGATCTTCCTAACCTCAGCACAACTGAGTGACATTCCCTGAAGTCCTATTTCCTAAGTCCCATTCTCTGAAGGCCCCTAATACTAACTGTTATTTAATTACTACTTCTGGGTAATGCAAAGCTATAGCATAGTTAAATGTAGGGGTCTCTAAATGTTCCAAGGCTAAAAATGGTGGAGGTACTTGTGGGTCCAGGTAGTCTGTGTCTTGTTATGATTTAATTCATCAAGCTAGTCTATATATGGAGGCAGTAAGGCTGGAACACTGTCCTGTAGCACACTGGGCTTCTATTGCTCACCCAATATTTCTCTACTAATTGGTATCTACTAGTTGCATCTAGTAATTGGTAGACTTAACTCCTAAAAATAATCACATAGTATTTTAAGGAAGCAGCCAACTTGCCATAGTGAGCCCAGATAGAAGACCAGAAGATAAAAGAACTCTGTGTGGTAGCATTTAACTAATTTTCCCAGAATGCAGGCCTAAGGTTGAGGACAGAATGTATAGGTTGTTCACATCATCTGGTCTGTTATCACCTATGAGAAATCCACCCCCATCCCCCAACATTAATACATTAATAGCAGCAAAGTCTTTGAGTTGTGATTACTACAATTTCAGGTTTGCCTTATAATTGTGTTGTAGTAAGATTAATATATATGTATATATATATATACACATATATGTATATCAGTTGCATCTTATTTCAGGGATAATGCACCTTTTTTTGAGTGAGCTTATTTAAAATAATAGTTTCAAATGGAAATAAAAACTGGAAGAAATAAAGGCTTTTGAAAATGTTGTATTTATCTAGTTTTCACTCAGATGGACTAGGGAATTGAAAGGGTTTCTCTGGGCCAATGGTCTCTGCTTCACATCATCACAGATGATAATGAATCCTCAGGGAAGAGTCAAATAATTCCTCTATTGCTGATGTGCATGTATCCTTGACTCAAGAGATAAACACTCAGCCAGAAAAAAAAATCTCTGATGCTGAGTCCTTCACTCTCCCACTCATATTTATTGATCCTTTCTATGCAAGGCACTATGCTGTTGACTGTGTATAAAACAAAATGTTTGAGATGTAGATAAATTGAATATAAGATTAGAGATCATATGATAAGGATGTAATCTTTGGTTAAGAATGGGAGCTCTGGGTAGATTGCCATGTTCTTAGCCAGGACCCTTTAGCTATTGACCTTGAACAAGTTATAAGTTACTTCTCTGTGACCCAGTACCTTCTTCCCTAACATGGGTTAATATTAGGATTTGATAAAATAATACCTGTAAAGCATTTAAAGAACTGCCTTGACAGGACTTAATAAATGATTGCTATTATTATTATGATTAAATTAACTTGCCACAAAGAGCTTCCAAATCACTAAACACCCTAGTCATGGGCCTAATTCATTCCAGGAACTGCTGGAGTCTAGAAAACATCCCTAAGTGAGAAGCGCTGTCTCTAAGGTACAAACATTCTCATGAGTTGCACAGATATATCACCTCAGTGCTCTGTGATTAGTGCTAGAGTAGATGTGTGTAGGGGAATGTACTAGCTATTTATTGCTGCATAACAAATTATTCCCCATTTAGCAGCTTAAAACAACAAACATTTGTCATTACACAGATTTTGTGGGCCATAAATCTGGGCCTCATGTGTTTGGGCCCTCTACTGCACAGCCTCTTACAAGGTTGCAGTCAAGGTGTTGGGACTCTGGTCTTATTTGAAAGCTCGAGTGAGGAAGGATCCATTCCCAAGCTCATTCACAGGGTTGTTAGTAGGATTCAGTTCTTCACATGCTGCTGGACTGAGAGCCATGTTTCCCTGCTGGCTGTTGACAGGAGCTCCTTCATTTCTTGTCATATAGGCATTTCTATAGGGCAACTTTCACATGGCTTCCATTAGAGCAAGTGAGAAATGGCATGAAAGGGCCAGGTAGATAGAAGTAAGAGACTTTTAAAAACATAATTTCAGAAATATTACATTGCCACTTTTTCTGTACCAAATATGTACCTTTGAGGTGATTCACTTGGTACAGCCACACTCAAGGGAAGGGAATTACACCTGGTGTGAATACCAGAAGGGTAGAATGATTGAGATCTATTGCAGAGGCTGGTTACCTTGTGTTAAGAGATGAGATGGAAAGAAAAGAGATGAAAAGACTTTGAAAGTAGGGTCAGTATGATCTGGGGTTTAAGCATAAGTAGTTATTCACTGGAAATATGTGAGGGAATGGTATTCTAGGTAGGGAAAATAATGTATGTCAAAAAGCATGTGAAAGAACCTGATATGACCAAGTGTCATGTGAGAAATTATTCTAATGCCATGGTAGCTTCCAAGCACACTAATATACAAAATTCCCAGAGGTCATGGAACAGAAAGTTTCACAGACCAAATTAAAATGCTTGAATCACATGACATATTAAGGCAATTTAAAATACAGTGAGAAGGAAGGCAAAGGAAATCTACACTTAGGACAGGGTAAAGGCAGGTATAAGAGCCTCACTACCAGAATTCTGGGATGTGCACTGTTTGTATGTCGTCTCTCTGTCGCTTCAGACTTCCCCACTGATGGTGTGATTACAAGGACCAGAGCTGAGGTTAGAGCAATGTAGCCCCCAGAAGGCCCTCTGGGTCAGTGAGAGGCGGGAAGAGACAGAGGGACCACTACATGTGACCACGGCTGTGTTTTGGCAGTTCCTCCCTGAACAGCCATGGATTCTATTCGTATTTCTTAGGTGGACCTCATGTGGCCCCAGATCAGGAGCTTTTGGGTGTTCCTAATGGATGGCCAGATTTGGGGTGTCAGAGTTGTTGACTGGTGATCAAGACTTTGATCTTTCCATCCATTTCTATCTGTAAGTAAACACTCTTGTTTGTTCCATCATATTTTTCTCTGTTTTTTCTTTGGTGTGTCATACATGTTATAAATTTATGTGCCTATGTTATCTATGTTAATTTTTGTGTATGCATGTCTGCATTGAGCACATCTTATGAATTCTGCTTATGTATGAATTCTGCTTATGTTTCACAAGCTACTTGCCTGCTCATTATCTATACTTAATTATCCCTTGAGTTTTGCCTGTACCTCCTAAACTACTGGTTTATTAACTATTTATACTCAATACTTCTTATGAGTTTCATCTATCTTATTTGTTTTCTTATCTTTACAGTACAATTGAATACAGTGCATGCAGAATTACACTAGGGAACTTGAAAAATTCTGGTTCAGCTGGAGCACAGGGGGCCCACCAAAGAAGGGTAGAGATAATCATAGAGAGGGCTTTGTATAGAAACATGGACATTATTTTGCTGGCAGTGGAGAGTTGATGAAGGGTATAAGCAGGAATATAACTATTGGAAATACCACACACACACAGACACACACACATATATATATATGTGAATAAATGAAATGAAAGTAAGTTTGATAAATTCTCAATGAGTTGTTCAAATAAGATGAGTACACTTCGAGGTAGGCAAAATGATATCTGTCTGATGTCATTCATGTGGCTTCAGGGAAAATGCAATGTGTTTTTCATCTGTAAAGAAAGGGACTGACTGGTTGAGGATGGAATATATCCAGGCTGAGAGAAAGACATTAATAAATGGACCTCTTTCTTGAGCCCTTTTTGATATGTACAATAGTTTAAAGAACAAGATTATCCACTGTATGACATAGAAAAGATTTCCATGGATTTAATTACTTGGATTTTGACTCTTTTTCAGTAATGACAAGGGTTTCTGCTAATGGTTATTTTGTAATTTAGCACAGGCACAAATTTAATCACATATGTTGTAAATTATGCAGTAACTAAGATTAGTTTACTCAACTTCCTCCGTTTCTTCTAGCA